>NW_017306754.1:534013-573444 GCF_000935625.1 Nanorana parkeri | reverse complement strand
TTTCCTGGCTGATACTGTAAGCCAAGAAGCCCTGGACGACAATTAATGTTTTCTTATCCAGAAGTTTCTGTGGATCAGCAGCAAGTCAGGTTATCCAGATCTCATCCTGATGGTAATCCCTCAGAGTACAGACACTCCTTGTCAAGAAAACGTTCTAAGGGAGAGAGCAATGGATATTTGAATGCATATGCTGCCTTCAGTCCTAATGGATTTGGGTTCCTAGATGGTACCCACAATTAGCCGGGCAGGGTTCCCTCTCTTGTAGACTCTGACCCTTCTAGTCATCCTTTATATTCAGAGCTTCTACACTGGATGCTACATCCAAAAATACCTCAAGCGACTTGGAGGTTGGAATTAGAGTCTGCCTTGCCTGGATTACTCATCTCCTGTCAATGAGTGTTTGTTGAATAATGGAACGCCTACTAAACATCACATTATATTCTACAGGGTGGAATAATTTCATAGACTTCACCAGCTTAATAGGTTTTGTCTCTCTTCACCTTGCCATGTTTTTTTTTGCTTGATTCCTGTTCTCTCTTCCTTTGATGAGGATGGGAGTGAGGATGGGAACCAGGCGTGCTGAATGCTATATTTGAAAAGCTTGAGACCCAGCATATGATTGTAAGTATTTATGACTGTTTTTAAATAAAATGTGTCTAAGGATTTTATACTGTGTGGTATTCCACTTCTTTCTCTGAGTATTAACTGCTATGGAGGAAAGGAGATATCTGTGAGCAGTGACTGATATTGAAGATGTGTTATGAGTGCTATCCGACCATTATTGTTGTTCCATCCCCCAAGTCCAGTGAGTGAGGGCAGTGCACATAAGAGCACAGAGTTTTTACAAGCGGATGATGGATTGTTTCTCACAAGTGTGGTTTTGGAGTTATATGAAGCACACTTGGATTGTTTATATATGCATTATTGGCATCCACTTGGTCAATCAAATGGACATTTTTTTTTATATTGTAAGGTTTTAACCTAAAAAGTATTATTGTGTTTTGCCTGAACTTATACAATGTTGCTCAGGAGACAGATATTTTCATCATATTGAAGCAATTTTGAAAATTCTGATTACTAAACATCCTACATATACTAAAACATGGCCATTAAATTATTTGTCAAAGGAAAAGATTGTGCTACAGTTAGATTGTAGTTCTATTCAATTAATCAGGTCTAATTCTTACTACTAAGTACACAAAAACATTAGTGTTTAAAGTAAAGACTATTGCTAAAAACAAACAAAATGAGGTATACAATTTACAAACAGAAAGGTCCATATATACCTATATTTTTCAGGAACAGTAGGTTAATACTGTATGTGTCCCTACTGTTGAGAGACACTATTTTATGGATGTAGTTTATTGGTCCTCAGTCAATATGGACCATTTCTGTAGCCATTTTGAAATTTAGTTGGACTGTTGGACATTCAGTCAGTTAACACAGTCCAACTTTAGATACACTAATCCAGGAGTATACAACCAGATTATTGATCCTAAACCTTGGTATTCATGGTTAGGATGTGGTAAAACTGAAATACGTGTAACTATAGGATCAATATCAAATGAAAAATATGTTTTTGTTCCTAATGAATGTTGCTCCTAATGAATGTAGTGTTCTCATAGTAAAGGCTGCAGATTTCCATATCCCTCAGTTGTCATCTCACTGAGCTGTATTAATAGAAGCACAGTTTGTGTGATAAACATGGAGGATAATGTTGTCTCATTTGAGTTGACTCATTAGTTCCTGAACACAAAGGCAGCAACAGCTGCAATTAAGGTTTAACCTTTTCACCCCCTCATCTCCTACAATACTGATCTCCGGCTTGTGTCTGTGTGATCTGTGTAATTGCCCCTTCACCTCCCATATCCTGAACATCTACCCATTAACTCCTTCTTCTCCATCCTTCCACTGTACGTGACCCATTTATCAACTCTTTCACTACCTCCTCCTTCTGTGTATGAGATGTATGTGCTGTATCTAGTGCACCGTTTACAATCATTAAAAAACAACTTTTGGCATACCTGTTCGGGCCATAATAATACAACACCCTTGCTGGTATAGAATAGAAAATATAGCAAATTGATTGGGGCTTTCAGGGTATTTTACATCACTAAAGTCCAGACTAATTAAAAAAGGTAAAAATACAATCTTTATTATTACATAGCGATAAAACAGCACATGAATAAAATCCTGTTCAAATCATCCCTCAACTACAGCAAAATATACACCAATGAGAGCCTCCATATTATACCATACTTAAAGAATTCAGGTAACTTCAAAACATCTCATTTGTATTTGCTATATCAGTATGTAGATAGTCCCACTTGAGGTCGTGTCTCAAATTCTCTACGCGTTTCACTCTCAAGTATAGGGGAGCTTCTTCAGGGGGGAGTTGCTCTACAGTGATAAATATATACATATGAACATAGGTCCAAAAATGAATGGAATAAAACAAAATGATTTCCAATAAATAATGCTATAATGCCATTACAATTTATAGTTATATCCTTGCCAACTCACATGGCCGGAGAGACAGCGAGGGACGTGCCAGTTTAAAATCAAACAGAAAACACCACCTGGATGAAGCTCGTCTAAAGGAGAACACCTCAATAAGGTATATACTTCACATGTATATGAATACTATGAATCAAACAGAACATTATCAAAAAATTAGTCTGAAAAGTGGATGCCAGTTCCAAAAAAAACATATTCCTAATATTCTGGAAGTATTCAGCACTTAAGATTATACTCCCCAGGACTATATACATCCCTATTTTAAAACTTTGAAAATACCAAGATAACAAAACGGCTTACCACACACCTGCAGACTTGTGCTTTCCTATTGAAACCAGTGTAGCATTAGCCAGATAATGTTTGAGGGCGCCATCCTTTTATATCCATTTACCAGGAAGTTGAATAGCCACATGATTAGAAATCATGTGACTAGCTATGGGGGTACCACATCGATTGGGCATGCGCAGAAAGAAAAAAGCACACGCATGAGCATAGCGTCTATCCCGGGGACGGAAACAGTCAGCCATCCAACAATAAGCGGAACAAAATATTAGGAATTTTTTTGGGGGGAGCAGGGACTGGCATCCACTTTGCAGACTAATTTTCTGTTTCATTCATAGTATACATATACATGTGAAGTATATACCTTGTTTAGGGGTGCTCCTTTGGACGAGCATCATCCGGGTGGCATTTTCTGTTTGATTTTAAACCGGCACATCCCTCCCTGTCTCTCTGGTGATGTGAGTTGGCAAGGTTATAACTATAAATTGTTATGGCATTATGATATTTTGTATTGGAAATCATTGTTTGTAATTCCATGCATTTTTGGACCTATGTTCATGCTTATATTTATCATTGTAGAGCAACTCCCTCCTGAAGAATCATCCATATATTTTAGAGTGAAACGTGTAGAGAATTTGAGCCTCGACGTCACGTGTGACTATCTACATCCTGATATAGGAAATACAAGTCATGTTTTAACCCCTTAATACCAGCATTTTTCATTATTTCCAAAAAATAAGTGACTATTTTCCAAAAAGGGGTAATTTTGGAGGTGTGCACACTGTCTTGATTTTCTTTTAACATAAAGTACAGGAAACCATTTTTTTTTCAACATTTCTGGTCTTTTTAGTATGTGGCAAAAAATGTAAAAACCCTTTCATATTTCAAGTGTATTTCCACTTTCGCAGCCAAATTGGGATAACACCTATTTTATATTTGTTATATGTTCCTATTCACATAGCATAAGCTAAAAAAAATGGTTCTTGCAGTTTATATTGCTTGTACTTGAGTTAGGGTTTTAGGGTTAACATTTCTTCTAGCAATATATATTGTTCTGGGTGGGATGAAATCTCCAGTCCTGGGGCCAGGTGTTGCCAATGACCAGTCTAGACTGATCAGGTGGCTGAGAGCAGCCTTAATAGGAATGTGGACCAGAGCTCAGCAGAGTAGTGGGTGTGCAGGAGGCACACAGCCACATTTATTAACATTTTATTGGTTATACTGTGTTTTATGTAATGCTGTTATACCTTTTTTGGATGTATCTATGTTAATTGCTAGCCTTATAAGCTCGCTAAGATTTTCAGTACAAGTTACTTATTCTAATTCTCCCATTTGTGTTAAAATAAAGCTTATGCTTAAGAATAAAAAGGAGTTGATTGTTCCTGGAGAGGGTCTTCGTCCACATAGCCAGGGGATTGTTTATGTTCTCTGATTGCAGGCATGCACACTGAAACACCAACTACCTTTTAATTATGCATGATATGTGGCTTTTATGAAATTTCTACAATTTTTACCTATCAGTGTTCTCTGGAGGCACAAGAGAAACTAATGTATTATAATATAAGCATAATGTTATAATTATAACCTTGTAATGTATAAGAACAAATATGAGAGTTTTTTGAATTTTTACTCACCTTACTAGCACCAGGAAGTAAATGTAATTTAACATATGGGTCAGACAGTCCATTGTGATCCATTGGTTTAAGGCCCTAGAATATAAAGTAGACAATAAGAATACTTCAAACAGTAGTTTTAAATGTCCAATCAACTTTCATTAGACAGCTGACATTTTAAATTATATTTGTAATTGCCTTTTTAAATGAAATATGACACTGGGTAAATGCAGCATGCTATTAGTTGTGTTAAGCTTGCATTTAAGATGTTTTGTAGATCTTTTTTTTAAAGTTCTTTCTAGAGGTGCTTCTGACCTCTTTCTTATGTGTTTCTGACCTTCTATGCTGCATCAACCTTCTTTTGCATTAACTTGGACTTGTGTGGAAGAAAAGCTGATATGACTGATATCCATGCATACACCAGCATATTCAATATTCCTATACTCTGGTATACTTACAGCCTAAAGTGTATCTATAAGCAAACTTTTGTTTTGATACAGAGGGGAAGGGTCTGAACCCAGCAAGCAGACAGAGAACAGGTACTGAGACAGCACATGTGCGTGTGAAACATTTGGTGCTAACATTGCTAATAATCGTGCTTCTGCGTGCAGACGAAGATGCAAATGTTCGCGCGCAGATTGTTGTGCACATGCTCACATCTAATCAAGGCGACAAAAGGCCTATTTCAACTCGCATCCTGCATGCACTCAGTGCTAAGAGTTCTTCAGCTAGTGTCCAGCGTTGATTCCTGATTGCTCCTGTATCTGACCCAGCTTGATCCTCTGACTCTGCTGCTCTCCCCCTGCCCTGACCTCGGCCTATTCCACTACTCTGCCGCTTGCCTGCTGATTTGGTACCGCTTCAACCTGCATGGCTTGACCTTGGCTTGTCCTGACCCAGCTTCTGCCTTCTGATTATGTACTGCCCCAAACTGAAGCATATGTGTTGATCTCGGCTGAGCTCCTCAGCTGCCTTGAGCTGCTGTACAGTCTATTATGAATAGCCCATACAGCAGACCTCCGGTTCGGCTGAACCAAAGACTTCCGCAGCCGAAGCAAGTGGAAGGATTAGCCGAAGGCCCAGCTCTATCCTTTGGCTCATTAGGGAATAACCTCCTAAGTGATGTAAAGGTTTGACGACACACATTGTAGGACATTGCACTAACTTTTCCTAGAACATTATTAGTTTAGGGTATCCAGTCTTGTACATTAAATGTTATTGCAGTCTGGAAATAACAACATAATTAATGATATGTAATAATGAAAGCCTACACAACCATGAGTATTCCTATGCTCTGTGTGTTATACAAATAAGTATTCCCAAAGAATCTCATAAAAGGTTCTTCTTAAGATAAGCTATGAGGCTGAATTCCTGTGGAGATGGTTTAAAACTTCTTAAAGGCCACCAATTATCCCATCCTAATTATTATTATTATTATTACTACATAATAACTTAGATGTATATTTTACCACTTTTGAAATGATTCGTTCATATTTTAGATACTACTTGATGTCACTTTTGAAAAAGTAATTATGTTTTTAGATGTGTCTTAAGGTGCCCATACACCTTACAATTTATCAGCAGATTTTCTGTGGTCAGATGGAAAAAGCTGCTCTGCCAATGAGCAACAACCAAAAGATGTCTGCTATTACCTTTATAAGCTAGCAAACCTGGAGTTCGTCTTTAAATGAGTACAGCCTTTCCACCTTCTAATGTTGACATAGAGTATCTACTTTTGTTTACATTAGATTAGAAGACTGGAATGTTGCTTAGTCACTGCTGGGATAGAGAACAGAGTGAGATACGGCTCCTAAAGATTTGACTACAACCCCACCAGAGTACCTTATTTATAAACTTTAAGGATGAACTGCTTTTCAGTGGCTGCAGTGAAAGAGATCAGTCAGTAAGGGCCTAATTTGGAGTACATTTACTGCTTGATAAGAGAATGCAAAAAGTTGAATGTCCATAGGCTGGTCACAGGTTACAGGTTACAGGTTACAGGTCACAAATTCCCTCTAGGATGAAACCCTTTTTTGCTACATTACAGCTATTCAATCATCCGTGAGACGTCACTAGAATTAGTAGCCTAACATACTTCAGAAAGGTCAGAAACCACTATGTGTGCCTCCTGATCATGTTTGCCTTTTTTTAATCTGAGTTGTACACTTTGTGAGAGTGTTTCTCTCCAGAACCAGGCTTAGACTGCAGGCTCAGGTGGTTGCAGATGATCAGAAACTGATCTTTTTGGTTCCAAATGACATCATTACAATAATTAGTTAACTACTTCAGCTCTCACACCTGTATACCCCTTCTGGCAGTTGATAACATGTGCTACAGGCCTATTTATTTATGATAACTCTGTCAGAACTTTACCCCCTTTCACTAAAAATAACATCACCATGCAGCTCTGCATGCTGATAGTTCTTCTTCACGATAAACAAATAATACATATATGATTTTTTCAGGATAAACAAGGCTTTCTTTTTGTCTTGCAAAAATTTATTTTTGCATTATGTAATCAATAGGCAACATAATACAACAAAAATATAGCTTTTTTTAATATTCACATTAAATGTTTTAGTATAGTAAAAAATAGTTAAATGTGAATAACTTTTGGTATGTTTTACCAAATGAAATTTTTAGAATATGCATAGAAAGAGGCTTGTATTGTGTAACGTTTAGGGGAAATCGGTTTACAACGAAGTTCTTTTTTGTACGTTAAGTCAAATTAAGCTCCCCAAGAAATAAGCTTACTGTCACTCTTTTGTGGAATACCAAAATCCATGAAACGTCTAGGATAGGTTTGGGAGGTTAAAAACCTAGGTTGTGCAAAGTTTTAAGGCAATTGATTGAGGTTTAGGCACTTTTTTTACACATTAAGCTACATTAAGCCATTTTCACATTAAATGTTTTAGGATGTCCCTCTCCTTACTCTTTCAGAGAGAAAGATCAGCTTGAGTCACACACACAAAAAGTAATAAATAACAGATGTTTGCAGACTTGATCCCCATTAGGGTGGTCGTTTATCTCTCCTGTTCTGGGATTATTTCCTTTCAAATGCAATTCAGTTCAGAATCAGATACATTTGTCCACTTTTGCTTTTACGTTGCTCAAAGGGTGTAGAATAGATTTTTGCCAATTACTACCTTCATTAAAACATTAATTTACATACACACATAGGATAAAATATATATATATTTTTATTTCTTCTCTGTCTCAACTGGGATTTAAGTACACATAGAATATTTTTCACTATCAGAATAAATCACTTAGGAGAACTTTACATATTGGAACATTCAAAGGGAGACTCAGTAAACAGGATGGCAATAGAGTGGATTTGGAAGCATCAAATTAGGGTTTTATTTAGAAATGTTGCTTTAGAATATAAGTTCCATTATAATTCTATCTTCCATTGTTAAATGGCTTTAAAATAGATTTTGTAGAGCGGATGTTTGGCATTCTGCCATTTCACACTAGAATTCTAACTATGTTGCTCTTATTGTATTAGAAAAAAAAAACAAGCTTTCCTCTATTTTCCTCTTTGAGAACTAATAACAGTTAATAAATAATGTTTAGAGCTTCAGCCAACATATTGTGTCTGCCCCAGAGCCTAGCCTGCATGCCACCCTGAAGAACTAGAGCTAGACAGTAAGAAGAATATAGCTAGTGATAAAGACACTTTAACCATTTGCTGACACCATGCTGTCATGCTCTAACAATGGGAGCATTTCATTAAAACCTTTGCAGGAATAATGGAATATGTGGACACTAGTTATAAAAAAAAGGAGATAAACTTTGGGGTTGACTTAATAAAGCAAAATAGACTGTTCACTTTGCAAGGGAATTTTCCTTTTAGATTAGTAATGCTCTGCCGACTTCCATCATCCAATCACACGCAAGCAAAAATACAGTTTTTTCTTAATTTTCCTTGCACATGATTGAGTATTCCTTTTTGCTTTTAGTAAATCAACCCCTTTAACTGTCCTATGTGCCATCCTTGACTCGGACCTCACCTTTCTTCCCAACATCCAATCACTATCCAAGTCATGCCACCTTCACCTTAGTAACATCTCCAAAATACGCCCCTTCCTCACCAAAGAAACCGCAAAATTACTCAGACCACTCGCTGGTTATATCTCGTCTTGACCATTGCAACTCCCTCCTCATTCTCCTTCCACTACACAGGATATCCCCTCTTCAGTCTATCATGAATGCAGCTGCTTGACTCATCCACCTAACCAACCGCTCAGTGTCTGCAACCCCCCTCTGTCAATCCCTGCACTGGCTTCCAGTAGCCCAAAGGATCAAATTCAAAATATTAACAATCAGTTACAAAGCCGTCCACAACTCCGCCCCCGGCTATATCTCAAACCTGGTCTCAAAGTATCACCCTAACCATCGGCTCCGCTTATCCAGCTCCCTTGTCAACTCCTCCCATGCTCGCCTCCAGGACTTCTCTAGAGTCTCTCCCATCCTCTGGAATTCTTTACCCCAATCTGTCCGTCTGTCGCCCACCTTGACTGCCTTTAGGCATTCCCTAAAGACTCATCTCTTCAGGGAAGCCTATCCCACCTCAACCTAACCGCTCAACCATCACGTTCTCAAACAACTCATCCCCACACAGCTCACTCCTCATGTATCCCTTCCCCCTCCCTTTTAGATTGTAAGCCCTCAGGGACAGGGCCCTCCTTTCCATCTTGTCTTGATTTGTATTGTGATTGTAATGTCTTCCCTATATTGTAAAGCGCTGCACAAACTGTTGGCGCTATATAAATCTTGTATAATAATAATAATAGTGTCTTTACTAAAGGGTCTATTATCAATGTTTTCACCCAAGATTCATACTCTTTTTCCACATTTTCCAGATTCAAGTAGGTAAATGTGAGAATCTTGGGTGACAACAGTGATAAATATACCCTTAATGGGTTACCCCAACAGCATACATGAAAATAAAACAGTTTAGTAGTCTCAAGCATGACAATGTTAAAGAAGCAGCACAAGAAGTAGAATATTCCACTTTAATGAACTAAAATATTCTGACACTGTACAATTATAATATGTCTTTCATAAATCATTTCTAATCATGTTCAAGTCAAAGCACAGTCATTAAATTAAGCAAGCCTTTTTAGAGTTCTTTTGCTACATATACACTGCTATATTGCACAATGGAGATTCAGATAATGGAGAGTCCTTGGACTACTTTCTTGTATATACAGTATATCAGCATCATCATTATCATCATCATCAGTTGTGTTAAAGTGTTCAGTTCTCCTGAAATGAGTTTTTCCTTTGTCTGATGTACAGTATGTATTGGCTTCTGATTGTAATTATTTTTTTATTTCCACTCCTTTTCTGCATTGTCACAATGACTACAATTTAATATTTATTTCTCCTATAGGTGTATGGATGCACCTTTACCGATACTAGTATTGGTATTGGTGCCGATGCCAGGTATTTGGGTTAGTACTCATACTCGCCCAAATGCTCCAATGCCTAGCCCAATACTTGAGATTCCGGTATCAGGAAGCCGGACAGCGAGTCATTACCCGCTGCCCGGAATCATGATTGGCCGGGATGCCATCTGCATGCTCCCTTTTCACTTGGCTTCATGTACCCTTGCCTCCCTCGTCACCTGGCATTGCCCGGCTTCCTGATTGACCAGCTTCGCGACCAATCAGGAAGCCAGGACACGCACCAATCAGGAAGCCAGGCAATGGCGCCCGGCTTCCTGATTGGCCAGAAAGCTGGTACCATGCTTCCTCGTCACCTGGTCATGAGGGAGCATGGGGATTGCTTCCCTGCTGATCGGGAAGCTGGGTGGCAAGTCTTTACATGCCATCCGACTTCCCGTCTAATCAGGAAGCCAGGTGGCGAGTCATTACACGCTGCCTGGCTTCCTTAATGGGACTTCCAGTACTGGTATTCAATATTTAAATAGCATCCCTTGCTATAACAATGTTTTTCTTTTATCAGGCAAGGTAGATCTCAGCACCTTTTCTGTCCTGAGCAACATTTGTATTGAGATAGGCACAAACAGAGAAAACCAACTGGATCAACACCCATGCTTAATTACTATTACAAAGATGTCCCTATGGGATGATTCACTCTATCAGCTCATCTATTGACCCACACATTCCAACAAATTCACAAATTCCACACAGAATGCTACAAATTCCCTTTAATGACAATGGCCAACCAAGGGGTGTATTCACGAAGCTGCCGAAGGATTTAGCCATAGCTTCGGCCGATCCTTCGGCTAGCTTCAGCCCCAGGACCCCTTCGGTTCAGTAGAACTAAAGGGGTGCTGTACAGGCTATTCACTATAGCCCGTACAGCTCCCGAACGTGGCCGAGCGGCTCAGTCAAGCCGAACGCATATGCATCGGCTTGGCTGAGCTGTGCTGAAAGCCGAAACTGGCCGAGAGGCCGGCCATTGGCCGGCCGACAGCCTGCTTCTGACAGCTGGGCAGAGCCAGCCGTGATCTTACGGCTGGCTCCGGCCACTTGCAGAGAGATCAGCATCCCTGGTTACCTGCTAACCAGGGACACTGATCTCCAAACAGCTAACTCACCCTGGCGCCCCGGGAGTCTCCTGCTGCTGTTTCTTTTTTTCTTTATTCTGACACGGAGCGATGTCAGAATAGGAAAAAAAAAAATTCCCATTGAAATGCATTGCTACATTACTATTGGCTATTTCAATTTGCAATAGCCAATAGTAAACTAGCATTGTACCCGCCTTCTGCTGCAGTTCTACATCAGGTCCATCAGCAGAGGGCGGGTACAATGCTAGTTTACTATTGGCTATTGCAAATTGAAATAGCCAATAGGAATGTAGCAATGCATTCCAATGGGAAAATATATATATATTTTTTCTATTCTGACATCGCTCCGTGTCAGAATAAAGAAAAAAAAAGAAACAGCAGTATTTCTCTCCTGGTCGGCCGGGAGCGGGAGGCTTCCAGAGTGCCCGGGAGAGTTATTTTTTTCGTTTTTTTTTTATTGCTTACAACAATACAAAACACAAAAATTCCCCAGCCTCAGCCTGCGGGCCAGCCTGCAACCAAACAAGTAGCCCTGTCAACAGTATGCGTTAAAATCAGAGGTTTTAGTTGCACAAACTTTTGGCCAAAAATATGTAGAAGCCACACTTTTGGCCAAAAGTTTGGCTTTTGGCAGTGTGGCTTCTACATATTTTTGGCCGCGGCAGTGTGGCTTCTACATATTTTTGGCCAAAAGTTTGTGCAACTAAAACCTCTGATTTTAATGCATACTGTTGACAGGGCTACTTGTTTGGTTGCAGGCTGGCTGGCAGGCTGAGGCTGGAGAATTTTTGTGTTTTGTATATGAGTGAATAGACCCCCAAGTGTCATTCTCACCTATGGTTTGAAGTGTTAAATGCCTTGCAAAAATGTAAAGGATGCTTAAGAATTTTAAATCTTTTGGGTTGGTTATATCCTCTGATATAAGAAGGTGATTTACAATTACATTTAAATCATGCAGTAGCCAAAATTGCAGCTGCAATGTTTTGTTCCAAAAAGACCACCATTTCTAATGCAGCTCTCAAATTGCTGAAGGAATTACATCATTGTGTGTTATCATGTGTTATATTAAAGTGATGAAGTCAAAAGGTTTTAAAGTTTTTTTTCAAATGTTGATAAAATCACTTACAATGGATGCTGCTCCTTGATGTTTAACATTTTTTAATTCCTGCAGAATCAGCTGCTCGCCTGAGCACTGACTCTCATATACTGTTTTAAGATGGCTCCTTTCCCTTGCAGTGTCCTATGGAGCCACCCTTGTGTGCTAGTAAGCTGTGTGTGTCTCCACAATCACACAACAGCTAACATTTCGTGAACCCATCGCACTCCTGACTGCTTTTTCCATATACATTAAACTGGGTGCAACGGTGATCAATGGATGGCATTCATTATCATGCACAAAGAGACGTATGGACACCGGCACTCCAGTTGCACTACAGATGCGTCTATTTATTGACGAAAATGTAGCATAATCACACTCAGTGCAACGTTTCGGGGTCTTGCAGGATCCCCTTCCTCAGGCAGAACATGTTGTGTGATTATGCTGCATTTTCGTCAATAAATAGACGCATCTATATTGCAACTGAAGTTCCGGTATCCATACTTCTCTTTGTCCACAATCACACAGGCACAGCAAGGAAAGACACTCCCCTGCTCCTGCTTCTTCCTCCCTTCTTCAACTAGTAGATAGACAGCCACTGGAGGCTGCTCGATCCATTGTGAACTTGGACTGGACATGAGGTTCAGGGAAGCTGAGCGGAGAGAGTTGGAGGCAGCTGTTTGAAAACTTGATGGCTGTAAATACTTGGGCATACAGTTAAAAAATACTTTGTTTCACAGTTTTTATGTTTGATCTGGATTCCCTGTTGGAAAAGACGTTTGAGAGTTAAATTTTTTTAAACAATTCTGCAAACGCATGGGTACTTGGGATTATTCTACTTTAAAACTCAGTATTATGCAGCTCCAAGCATTCTCCACTTACGTTGTGCAGTTAAATGACAATTTTTGTGTATTTACAACTTTGTTTTGAGAATATAAAATAATTTCTAGGTTTAAGATATAGAAAGTCACTCAGACATGTTCTTACTATCTGTGGAAATATCCTTTGTTAATGAAGAATATAGTATTATTGGGTTACATTCAGCTGTGTAGTTGTCCTCTGCTTACTGGCTTTGAATCTAACAACATGTTGACATCATGTTTCAGCTTCTCTAAAGACTGGTGTGGGGGCTATAGGCTTTGCAATGACAATGATGGAACTGTAGTTTGAAGATAACCTTGAAAGGAAAACTCCACTTTCACTAAATGATTGATATAATAGTTATTATTGCTCCACAAACCATTTTGTGATTTGATGTTATAAAATATTCTCAATCCCCAGGGGCGTCCTTAGCATTTTCATCGCCTAAGGCTCCGGGGGGATTTGTTGGTGGTGCACATTCTGGGGGGAGGTCAGGGGTGTACTAGTGGTGCATGCTAACTGAGGTTGGTGGCCCCTTCATCATCTGGCTCTGCACGGTGTCCTGCCCAGCTCACTGACATCACTGGTTGCCAGAAGCTGGGCAAGGTGCCGGCCAGAGTGTCCCACTCAGTTCCTGGCAACCAGTGACGGCTCTTAGAAACCTGGGTTGCTCTGGCCAGAAAGGGACGCTATGTCGCCCTGAAGAAGGAACCCTGTGTGCCCCAAAACATTGGCTGAATGACACTTGTGACATGTTACTTCAATAAAAAGCAGAAAGACTTCACGCTTTTACTGTTGGTGATCTTCAGTTACGTTGACTCTGGCCAGAAAGGGGCGGCAGCCACACTGCTAACATTGTGCAGCAGAGCGGCCATGCCACTCTGCCTCCTGCCCCCCATGTGACCAAAATAGATGCCCCCTGAGGCAGCAGCCTCATGCTGCTTCATTATAGGGATGGCCCTGCCTATTCCTTTCAATCTGCAGGTAGCAATCCTTTCTAAAACTGCAAAACATTTTAATGAGGTGGTGGTTAAAAAAATATTGCTTAAAACAACATTTCAGAATCAGTGCAGAATGCTTCTTAAAACCCGTGACAACTTCACTTTTAGCTTGCAGCTATCTTGATTAAACTCCCTCCAAAACCGCACTATTGTTACACAAAGTTAAGCTGAAGCATTTTGTAATTGCTCTATCGTGGTTTAGACTCTTTGATATTTTGCTGATCCTCTCCAAGGACAACCAATCATTTATGAATTTGAATGGCTATGGCATCTTTATTTACTATAGCAGCGTGCAGTACATATGATATACTGGGGTTAACTGAGCTTTGTAACTCTCCTAAGAATTGTTAATTCAGTAGCATAGTTCACTTAAATGAAACTAATTATCTTGACGGTACCTGGGAGAATTACAAAACAAGACTTATATCATTCATTGCTAATGTGTCCTGCCAAAATCTAAGGGTAAGAAAATGAAACGTTCAGCCTTCTGAGGCTTGTGCCACTTCTCTCAAGCATGACTCTTCTTATACATAAAAATTACAGCTTCTTATCCACTTTTGAAATATATTCAGTTTGACTCTTTTTATACAAGTTTATGCTATTTACATTACCATACTGGATTCCTGTGAACAGGGGTTATTTTATGCCTAACTAGCTCTTACTTAATTCTCCATAAGAGGTTACATACAAGGAAGCTGGGAGATAATTGCTGTTTCTTGCCTAAATCAGAAAAAAAACAATAATGACTGGATATAAGGTTGGCCAGCTGACTGCTCTAGTTAAGATAAAAAATTGTCATACAATGTGCGATTAAGGAGCAGCACAGTGGCTTAGTGGCTAGCACTCCTGTCTTACTGCACTGGGGGTCCCCAGTTCAAATCCTGGACAGGACACTACCTGCAAGGAGCATGTTCTCCCTATGCTTGTGTGAGTTTCCTTCAGGAACTCTGGTTTTCTCCCGCACTCCAAAGACATACCTGAAGGTTAATTGGCTCCTGTCTATAATTGGATCCTGTATGCATGTGGGATATGGACTTAAGATTGTAAGCTCCTAGAGGGCAGGGACTGATGTAAATGTGCAACTATGTAAAGCACTGCGTAAAGTATTGCTGGCACTATATAAATACTTATAACAAATAACAAGCTGTGGCTAAATTATTCACCCTACAGAGCTGATCTGTCTCCAGAACAAATCTCAAGGCTAAGCATATAAAATAAGATAAAAAATACCATGGCAATTATGGGGAAAGAGCCAGAACTTTTGTGGGATAACTTCCAGCTGGAAATCCAAAAAAGTACTCACTGTAGTCACAGTTCCAAAAAATAAATTTCATGCAGTATTAGAAAAACGCATACACATCAGAAAGTGATATGGCAAGTATATATTTCTAAAGTAAGATGGCTGGAACATAATGACATGTTTTAATAAAAGCTATGTGTCAGAGCCTTAGAAATAGCTAAACCTTTCTAACTTATAATGTAAAATGTAACTGGGTGAAATGTTCCATGGGTAAGGTTTCTGTAATATTTGTAATCAATAAGTCCATTTCAATTGCTGTCTATTCAGTTGCATCCTATGATGAAAACCCCTTGCTTTTTCAGCAAGCGTCTTACAACTGCCAGCAGCAGATAGAATGCCAGTTTTAGCATTCTTCCCACAGATCTGCAAAGGCTGACGTGCAAGCAAGAAGAAGATGAGCTGCGCATTAAAAACATCTATTAAATGGCCAAAAATGGAATAAAAAAAATAAAAGCGGAATGTTTTCAGGCTTTGTTCTATCTTAGGTTGTCCCCAGTATATGCAGTTATTTTAAAATGGCTTGAAAGCTGGACTATTTATTTAAAATATATGTTCTTTTCACAGCTGTACAACAGCGATGTGTAGCTGGAAAAAAGCCACTGTATAAACAATAATGCTGCCTTACTGGAGCTTAGAAAATGAATATATGATTCAAGCCCTATGTGTTTATCACAAGGAGGCTATAACCTCAATCAGTATTCCAGCAAGAGGACTCCGGAGATTTAATTGAATTGTTACACCTGCAAAATGGAACAGGATGCTAAACTTGCAGAAAGCATATTCATTCTTATCTCCTGATTCCTTCCCGGTTGACTTTTCCCAGGTGGTCTTTTGTAATTTCACATATGACCCCAATTACACTACAAGATTATCTTTTGCATTGGATCCTCTTAAATGTAAGAGAAAACATCAGATGTGCTTTCACAGAGATCATGTTTAAACCGTACAATGCATTCTGTGATGAAATCACTGTTTTTTATTGTTACTCTTTACTATATACATACAAACTATATCTACCCGTCCATAGAGGAAAAACCAGGATTGTAGCTAATGGATGGAGATCGATAAAAAATTAAATCAACTGTACCAAATTAGTTATTGTTTCTCATCCCTGGCATATATTCAGTTTCCCGACATAATAGTGAACTTGTAAAAAAATGTGGCTCAAAAGAACCACTTTGGACCTGTTCACACCTACTTGCATTGCAGTAACGTATATGCTACAATGCGCTTCGTTGTGGATTGTAAAACAGCAAAAAGTTTCCCAGCACACTCACAAGCCAGCATGCAAAAACAACCTGTCTAACCGCTAAGGTTAAAAACAGAGGTTTTAGATACACGTCTTCTCCACAATATGTGAATGCCGCACTGCCTCGTCAAGGCCCCTCTGTGTAGTGCTGTCCTGACTCTAACCTATGAGAGTCTCAACACACTTCTTCACCCCATTTATTTTAAATAGGCCCATAACCCAGGACAAATCGATCCTGCTCCATTTTTTTGGGGCCACAGAGCACTGGAACACACATTATGCATTGTAGTGTGTTGGATTGCAGCTGTTTTCTGGAGATGCGATGGGGTGCCATTCAAAATGAAGCAAATTGCTGTCCTCTAGCAAACCATAGTGGATTGGGCATACTATCAGAGTTAAAATGTTATCAGAAGTTCAATATTATCAAAGGTATCCGACAGCTGACATCTTACTAATATTATATATAACTGAACCAGACCTATGCTCAAATGTTAATGAGCTATGTTAGCAGTCATGCTAAGCTGGGAATCAGACCACTATTTGAGAAAGCTGAATACTTACCTTTGCTAGAGAAAATGAAGCTTCAGGCTTATTTCCTAGGCATTTGGTCACATGATCTGTGATTAGGGATAGAGTCAGCCAATGTAATCTCCGGTCTCACGTTCAACGGAGATCGGGTGACTAAATGCTTAGGCTTTTGGTCACATAACTAGCATTTGTATTGTATATTATGTAAATACTCTGATATATATAAAAAACACATTAATAATTTAGCATATGGGCACACAGGCACAAGACCCTCTGCACAGAGCTTTTTCCCAAACTCACTCCCGGAGTGTCTGAAATATCATATATGATTTTCAGGAAAGCTTTTAATTTCTAACATAAACTGGCAGTCAACTTTATATTAAAATCTGCTTAAATTTAATAAATATACACAGTTTGTTTATGATTAATCATAACTCCATTATTAATGCACTTTGGTGAAGTGGCAGACAGCCTACACAAAATCAATTGAGCTGAAATTAAAATATGAACTTGTTTTCAGTGTTGTTTAACAGTATGACTCTGCCCTATTGATCTGGATGATTTTATTATGCACCTAATACTAAACTGAAACAGTACTAAAATATCA
Source organism: Nanorana parkeri (assembly GCF_000935625.1). Lineage (NCBI taxonomy): Eukaryota > Metazoa > Chordata > Amphibia > Anura > Dicroglossidae > Nanorana > Nanorana parkeri. The sequence continues at coordinate 555,849 of NW_017306754.1, read as the reverse complement.
CAGAACCCTCCTTGCATCAAAGTTACCCACATGCGCACATTTTTGTATTGACAGTTAAGAATATAAATTTGGTTTGATTTCCTACATTATAACGTTAATAAAATGTGCTTTTTAATATTAGGAAACTTAGAAAATACAGTAAAAAAAGCTGTGGGATATAATTTTGAAGACAAAACTAACACTGTGTTGAGAATAATGCAAATAAAACAAGTATTCTATTGAAAATAATCACATTATCAGTATTAAACTGCAAGAATTTCTGTGAAGAAATTTCTGAGAAGAACCGAGGCAGTTTTGCTAACCTGGCAGTAATGAGGATCCTCTGATCTCAATACAATGCACAATACACAATTCTGAGCCATTGACCTGGAATAAGCATACAGCAAATGAATGTAGTCATCGATCAGAAGTGAATTCACTGATCTGAATGCAAGGTATGGATCAGTGAAAGAATTGAAGACATATGAGTAGGGCATCCAGGCAGATAGAATTTTCAGACTGAAAACTCATCAGTGGCGGCTTCTAGGTTTCTCCCCATACATGCTGACTATCTACATTAAAGGATGGTCATATATTCGCTGAGAGTTGAATAACTGAGAGACCTGTTTTCCACACTTACATAAATGTTTGTATCCTGTGATTGTCAACCTGCTACTAGGCCAGAAATATTTCTGTTTGGCAGAAACCATCATTTTGAGCACTTTTAGATTACTGTCTCCACAAGAGAAGGCTAGACTGGAGGTGTGTGCTTTGTATTAAAAAAATACTCTCAGTAAATTTATGGATGATATTCTCTTAACAGTAACCCAACTGCATAATGCCCAACCTACTACATTAGCATTTGAAGATTCTCTAGTATATCTGTAGTAACAATAAACTGGGAGACGTCTGCAGTGCTAAATGTAAATCTGCTGCAACATACTGTATCTCTCCTTAAAAAAAAACTAAAAATTTTGATTTGGTGATCTAAAAGTTCTATGGAATAACTGGGACTCAAACTTACCCCAGCGTATGATTGTTTTATATAACAAGAATATACCCCTTTTTCAAAACCTGTCCTCTTTGCTCCACAAATGGTCCCTACATCAATTATCTTGGTTTGGAAGGGTCTCCACAAATATGACTCTCTTATCCAAGCATTTATATTATTTTAGGACCAACGGCAATCCCTTTGTTTGCCTTATGCTCCTGACAGGGGGAAAAAAACCTAAAATATATTTGTCTCACTGTCAAGCATAAACCGCCCCAAAACATGCTTTATAGACATAAGCCACATGGTGGCATTGGTCTGCCAAACATAACAAAATACTACCACGCTCTTCACATTATACCCTTTATCACTCTTCCTGTCCACAACCATGTCCCATTTTGGAATCTTTATTAAATACCCAATTACAAAAAAAGAAATATTTTGGCTGCCTCTGCCCAATAGGACAAACTGACCTAAGACCTCTTTTAAAACATAAAATATTTAGACTCCGCAGCTCCTCAGGCAGGAACACGAGACAGTGGTAGTCACACTGCTACAAATGCAAGCTCTCCTGATCTGCGCAACACCTGGGCCAGCAGTTCATGTAGAGATCTGAAGCAACAAATAGACAATTATACGGAGCAATCTGGCTCGCTCTCCCCATCGATGGCCTCGATGTCGGAGGAGTCCGTGGACCCGGCGGATTTCGATCGAGATGAGGGTGACATCAAGGCCTATATCCGCTAACTTCCGACACGTGCTGACCTGGAGCGCTACATCTCCCGGATGGAGGCCACTTACAAAGCTGAGATGGTGGGTCTCAAGGCGGATGTGGCCCACATTGGCTCCCGCTTGGTAGAGCTAGAAACCACCCAGGAGGAAGTGACTGCCAGACTTGACCTACATCACCAGGTGCTGCAAGATCACACGGTCTAACTACACGACCTGATCTATCAGTTGGATGACCAGGAAAACAGGTCCCGGCGCAACAACGGAACCGTTGGCCTTGACCGACATGGTCCGCTCTGTCTTTAATCAGCTCCTGCAGAAGCCCATTGACTCACCATTGGAGATCGACCGCGCTCATCGGGCCCTTGGTCCTAGATCTACCGCACTCAACCGCCCTAGGGATGTTATTTGCAGAGTACATTTCTATGCGGTAAAGGAGGCGGTGATGTCGGCTGCCCGTGCCTCTGAAGAGATCCAGTTCAATGGCTCCCCGATTATTCTTTTGGCGGATCTCTCTCGCCGTGGCAAATCCTCGATCTTCCGTCACCTGGGCGATCACCCGATGTTCCTTGGCTTTTTCCAGCTGGCACAAGTCGCCCTACCGGATTGGCCCTATACTACGAGCTTCCCTGATATACCGGTCCGTGAACACTGGCAATCGAAGTCCCCACGCAGATCCGCTGCTTCTGCTACCCCGGTGAAGTGACTTACCCTATGCTTTATCAACCACACCTCGGCTGGGGTGCCCAGGGCTCCTATCTCTTAGCGAGCTGATCCTTCCCTACGGTTTAAACACAGTGTTCTCTTTATGTTTTTCTGGCCTTGGGCCCAGATGCCACCACAGTGCCTTGATGCAGGAGCATCTCTGTTCATTACCTGTTAACTTCCCCCTCACATTTAAGTTTATGCTCCTGTGGCCCCCGTTCCGTTGGGACTATTTTTGGACATATTTGTTGCCTATATAATGCTTCCTTCCCATCTTTTCTTTTGTTTACATACCTAATGCATACTACCGCTAGGCTGGTGATGGGGTACTGCCCGCGAGCAGTTCTTTGATCTAACTACTCCGCTTGGGCCCCCACACTAGGTCACCTGCGTTGCTGCAGGTGTTCGGCCACTTGGCCAGATTTAGCTGTCTTGGCTCTCTGCCTGGAGCCCCAGATATGGATATGGCTCTATGGCACAGATCCATTTTGGCTCCCCTTGTGAGCCTGCTTCATATATGTACTGATTGCTGCCCTTGGTGTCTCCTGTCCTGTCCCCCTGTCCATGTATGTCTGTCTAGTGTATTGTCTTGTCTTGTGTTCATGTGGAGGTGTCTGGAATTGCTTTTCTGCATTTTTATCATTGCTATGCGGACCTTTATGTTTTACAATGGCTTTGTCGATTAGTTCTTTTAACGTAAAAGGCTTTAACCATCCCTCTAAGAGACCTCAGATCCTCTATCACATGCATAAGCAAAGAGTGGATGTTGTGCTCCTACAGGAGACGCACTTTTGTACTGGGAACCATCCGGCCTGCTCACAGCGCTACTACAGGGAATGGTTCCACAGCACTAACCCTTCTACCAAGTCTAAAGGCGTCTCCATTGGGATTCACAAATCCTGTAAGATTCAAGTGCTTGATTCTTGTCTGGACCCCCTCGGGCGTTATGTTTTTTTGAAAATCCTGCTAAATGGCGCCACTTATACAATTGCTAATGTTTACTTACCTAACTCTTCACAGGTTTCGGCTTGTCTGTGTTACCTGAAGGCCCTGGAATCTTTCGCCGAAGGTGCAATTGTACTGGGTGGTGACTTCAACCTACCCCTGGACCCCCGCATAGACTCCTCCTCTGGTAGGAGCTCCATTTCGCAAGCAGACCTACGTAAGTTGAAACTGAAACTTGCCTCCATGCACCTCCTTGACCTCTGGCGGACTCTAAATCCTGATGACACTGACTACACCTTTTTTTCACACGCCCATAACTCTTACAGTAGGATTGACTACGTGTTTGTCTCCCACGCCCTACTCGACGCTACCCCCTGCATTAGTATTGGTCCGCGAGTATGGTCAGACCACGCCCCCCTCTTTTGTTCCCTTCGCTTCTCTGCGCTGCCGCCCAGCTCCCCGTTCTGGAGACTAAATGACTCTCTCCTCAGTGACACGGTGTGTTGTGATGAGATCCGGCAGACCATTTCTAATTTTCAGCAGGATCATGCAGCTGATCTGACCTCCCTTCCCATTAAGTGGGAGACCCTTAAATGCGTATTACGGGGCATCCTTATTAAACATGGAGCCCGGCTCAAGAAATGGAGGTCCCAAGAAATCGCCTCTCTATTTGCTAAAATATCTGCCTTGGAGCGCTCTCACAAACTGGGTAGGGATGACTCGGTGGGGTTGGAACTTCTCAGTACCTGCAAGCAGCTGCTAGCCCTCCTAGACCAAGCCACACTGCGCTATAGAGATCGCTACCTGAAACGCACATATGAATATGGGGACAAGTGTAGCTCCCTCTTAGCTCGCACTATCCATCCACGCCCTGGCCTCAACAATATCCTTTCTATACGCTCCCCTGATGGAACGATTGCACATTCAAATTCGAATGCAAATTCGAAGACCCTCTTGCTCGCCCGTGCAGGAACCCCCCTTGCCCGCTTACCTAGCCAAGACGACATTGCCTACTGTACCGCCCACCTCCCTGGAATCCTTAAACTCCCCTTTCACCATTGAAGAGCTGAATAAGACCATTAAAGCTACTAAAAACGGTAAAGCCCCTGGCCCGGATGGCTATTCAGCGCGTTTCTTTAAACTATTTGCACCTGAACTCTCCCCTTTTTTGCTAGACACATTTAATTCCATCTCACCCACCTGCCCTTTTGCCCCTCAATCCTTATTAGCACACATCTCTCTCATACTGAAACCAGGTAAGAACCCCTCCCTGCCCAGGAGCTACCACCCTATCTCCTTATTGAACTGCGACGGCAAATTATATGCTAAATTACTGGCCCTCCGTTTTCAACCCCTCCTACCCTCCATTATACACAATGATCAATTTGGGTTTGTCCCCCTACGGGAAGCAAGGGATAACACCTCCAAGACCATAGCCCTGATTGACTATATCCAGAAAAAGAAACTCCCGGCCTGCTTGCTCTCCCTAGACGCTGAGAAAGCGTTCGACAGGGTTAGCTGGCGCTTTCTCCAGGCCTCATTGACCCAATTGGGGCTTGGAGCTCCGTTCATATCCAAAATCATGGCCTTATATAAGTCCCCATATGCTCGTGTGTGCGCGAATGGTAGACTCTCTGACCCTATAAAAATCTCAAATGGCACCCGACAAAGGTGTCCATTGTCCCCTATACTCTACGTGATCACGATGGAACATCTGGCTGAGGCCCTCCGCTCAAACCCCTCCATACATGGGATATCGATAGGCTCTGAAGAATACAAGGTGGCGTTATACGCAGATGACCTCCTAGTTTATTTAACTCAGCCGAGCCTTTCGCTACCACATCTTATGGAGGAACTCTCCTCCTTCGGCTCTGTTAGTAATTTCAAGGTGAATTATGATAAATCGGACATGCTTAATATCTCCCTCCCAAACAGAATTGTTTCTTCTCTACCCTCTCGCTTCCCATTTTCCTGGCAATCTTCCTCCATTACATTCCTTGGGATTCGCGTGCCCTCTGACCTGTCCCGTTTATATGAGCTCAATTATGTCCCCCATTGACCAGGACAGGGGCAGATCTTCAGACATGGAGGTCTAGACCCCTTTCGTGGTTCGGTCGCATGAACGTGCTTAAAATGGATATCCTCCCTAAATTCCTGTACCTTTTCCAAACAGTCCCCATACATGTACCTCGCTCTTTCTTCATGAAATTGCGACGTGTCTTCCGAACATTTGTCTGGAAAGATACCAAACCTAGACTTAACTACCGCCTGCTGACCAGACCTAGAGCCCGTGGAGGTGCAGGACTACCGGACCTCCTCCTCTATTACAAAGCTTCATTACTGACTAGGGTCTTGGACTGGTTCCACGGTACGTCCCATAAACAATGGGTGTCTCTGGAAATCTCAACATCTCCACTACACCCTAAGGCGGCATTATGGATACCTCTGACGGAGGTGGGTGGCAGTGTGGAATGGCCCCTTCTTGTTTTCTCGGTGCTAAAATGTTGGCATCACTCCCGTACGACTTCACAACTTTCTACTCTGCCAAGCCCCCTAACACCCATTCTAGACAACCCTCACTTCCCTCCTGGTCTCCACGCTCCCTCCTTTCTAGGATGGACTCGACAATTTTGGCCACAAATACGCCATACTGTTTGCGGTAGTGACATGATTTCTTTCCAGACACTTCTTGATCAAAACTCTCTGGATGGTCGAGCGTGGATGCCCTTTCTTCAGTTATCCAGCTACTACCGCTCTATACGCTCCGTGCCCGACACATCCAGGACTCTCCCTCCGTTTGAACAGCTATGTATCTCCTCAATCCCCCCCACACACCTCATCTCACTACTATATCAACTGCTTCTTTCCTAAGACTCCTCCTCCCTTCCCTCTTACACTAACGCGTGGACTGAGGATGTGGACTCCGCTATGTCTCCCACTGACTGGGACAAGGTTTTCGTCTTTACACACAAATTGGCAATGTCGTGTAAATTGCAGGAGCGCAACTTTAAGCTACTTTCCAGGTGGTATTTTACTCCAGTCCGATTGCACCGTATGTTCCCTTCGGTGACGCAGACCTGCTGGAGATGTCAAGTTTCTGAAGGTACATACTTACATATGTGGTGGTCGTGTCATTTGATTAAGAGGTTTTGGGACGCGGTACTGGCTATATATGACAGGGCACATTACACGACCACACGAAACACCCCTGCCCTGACACTTCTCACTTTGCTCCCCTCTCAGATCTCGAAAGCGAAGAAATCCCCCCTGCGGCTCTTCCTTTTTGCAGCCAGACAAGTTATCGCAGGGCATTGGAAGTCCACACAGGCTCCCTCCGCCTCAGCATGGCTGGCCTGCCTAAATGATATTATGCGCATGGAAGAAATGGTCGCCATTGATACTGACCGAATGGCGTTCTTCCGAGACATGTGGTTGCTCTGGATTTGCTTTCAGGACTCCACGGATTTCCCCACCATACTAACCTTATTCCAGTAACTGGAGTGTTTTCTGTGGTTGTCACCTCACCCACTATATGTGTTCTGGTCCTTTCGCCATTATGTACATCCGCAGAACCCCGACTACTAGAGTACGGTGTGCGCAATTCCCGTAGACCTCCCTGTTGTCCCTGTTGCGTTGTATCGTCTAGTGTTGTCTTGTTCTTCGTCTTTGGGTTTGTCTCCCCCCTTCTCTGTTTATTAGGGCATACGGCACGGCTTACAGCCCAAAGTGGTACGGAGTAGGCCATTTGGGCTCCATATATATACGACTCTGGCCATACCCGTCTCCATGCCTCCATCAGTCCGGGTCGAGTCTCATGACACAATCTGCTTGTATGCCTGTTAGTTTCATATTTTCATGTACGCATGTCTACTGTTTTATCGTATTGTTACTAAACCAATAAACCTGATTTGATTAAAACACATACCACATGCTGTTCTTTCCAAGCTCTCCTAAAACTGTGCAAGGATTGCAGCAGTAGAATTGTGCTTCACATCTGTGTGCTCTCGGGATCCTGTGACTACTACTTTATGGATGGTACATTGCTGAAAATTAAGGCCAAAGACTTATATTGCCACATCAGAATGTAGAAACGGCACTGACCAAAACAATTGAGCTCAAAGTAGCACAGTGCTCTTGGTCCAGTTTTCAGAGAACCATATCTCGAAAAGGTTCCCAAGGAGGTCAGTGGATTTAAAGTATTATACTTTCCCCCTGCTGTTCTTTCCAAGTATATTCAATGGAGCTTATTTTAATACTTATACCTGGCTCTGCAAATAGGATTTTTGACTAGGAATAGAATTATGCACCACATACTAGGCGTTTGCTAGAAGTGAATGACAGCCTCATATAATACAGACTAGACATGTGCGATTCGGTTCGTTCCGAAATTCGTTTTGGACGAATTTTCGGAAATTCGGAGATTCGGATGCATCCGAATTCCGAATTAAAGCTAAGACGAATGCAAACGAATCCAAAATTCCCGGTTTCAAAAAATGCGTTAATGGACGAATTTCGTTGCAGCAAAACGACATTAGGAAAAAAAAATACAACATTTACCTTCTACAACATTTCTATGGTTAAAATACAGAAGCAATAGCGTAGAGGTTAGAAGACAGGTTTGCCATTGACAAGGTTGCAGGTCTAGTCCCTGGTAGGGATAAAGTTTTTTTTGCTACCCATTTGACATTCTCAGCTGCCAAATGCTACATATTGCATTCATATATATCAAATGCTTCTAAGGTTAACCTATAGAGGCTATAGAGTAGTTGTTAAATCACAGTCTTGCCATTGATAAGATCACAGGTTCTAGTCCAGGCATGGGCGAGTGAAGTTTTTTTTTTAATAAACGAATTTCGGCAGTACTACCGCTAACGAATTTCGTCCGAAACTAATTTAATTTCGGACCCGAAAAACGAAACTAAACTAATTTTTTTTTGTTTCAAAACGAAACAAAACTAAACTAATTTTTTTTTTTTTTTTCAAAACGAAACTAAACTAAACAAATTTTTTGCTGGTGCACATGTCTAATACAGACACATTTTCTAAATACATTTTATATTCACACATAGAATAAAAAAGTCACAGACTTGAAGGAGAGAGGTGTTCGTCACAGACAAACAGATCATAAAGAAAAAGGACACAGACAGTTTGTTAGAGCCTGTTGCAAGCTGATCACTAACAAAATATGTATTCAATATATTCCTGCAAAGCACAAATAGCACAAATCATTCCTTGCTTTTTGTCTTCATTCTATCAGCAAGAAGAAACATCAGCTCAGTCAAACAAACCCTTTTATACTATATACAAGCTTATTATTTTTATGCTGACACCTGTAGTTGTATTTTTTAATTCATACAAGATATAAGATAATAAAATACATTATGTACTATATACTGTAGCTATTTGTTCTATGCACTAATGTCAACCAGTGCATTTGTGCTTATATATAGTGCTCTTATACGCTGTTATTTTACAAAATAATTTGTGCTCCTTAAAGTGAATCTGTGAGGGTAAAAGTGTGACTGCTGCTTTTTATAAGAGCAGATGTGGGGCTGGGATCCTTATCCTGGCTTTGCTACCTAGTAAGTCCTAGACCTGGAACATGCATTAAGGTGAGTGTTCAGGCACTCTATTCCTAAAGGCATGCTTGTTCCAAGTCAGTGACTCACTAGTTCATATATGCAGGATCAAGCTGACAGCTTTGGAATCTGTGCTTTTATAAAAAAAAGCTGTAGCAGCACTTGAATTTCTGTCCTATTATTGGTCTGTTATTAATTTATTATCAGTATGTTGATTCTCGACAATACTGTCGAGATCCACCCAGCTGGCTGAGTGACAGCGGGGTCAGCACTGGAAAATCGGAGAGGGGGGAATCCCTGCAGGGAGTGGTGAATGACAGTCACTGCTCTCTGCAGGGAGTTGATTGGAAAGTGAGTGAGCGACGCTATGTGTTCGCTCACTTCCCACTCACTAGAGCCGACGTGTGAGTTTCATTATCACACATTGGCTCTAACTATGAGGATGAGTGAAAATCCCTCACTTCATAGTTCTCCTTTAAGTAAAAATAAATTGCTGATTGGCAGGATTTCTGTGTTAGAGACTCTAAATCTCTTCTGCCAAAAAAAAGCTCTGAGCTGCCTGACAGCATTTTTTTTCCCTGTACACCAAGCTGTGCATGTACAGCTCAGTAAACAGTCTAGACATGTCAAGATGAACTAACTCCCATGCACATGTGCAAGAGTTATGTCACCTGGCCCCAGTCAATCAAATGGCCGAATAATTAGAACCCAACAGAAGACTGGGACAAAGAAGGGAGCGCCAGTGAGGGAGGATCGCTGGAGGGGTTGACTTTGACAGTAAGTCTGCCATAATGTGCTAATATGCTGTGTATAATACCACATTATGGCTAAAAGCTTCAAGGGCCTTTCTACACCCTCTTCACTGTACTTCCGCTTTAATGCCAGTGACCAGCCTTTAGAGTTTGGGCCTTAAACCTTCAGTGGCCATTTTCCATAGTTTGTTCAATTCCACAGTCCCCAGTTTCCACTGTAAGTGAATTAAACCTTCAATGACCTGAATCCAAGGAATGTACAGTCTCTGGAATATGTGCATTAACATCTCATTGCTCAGTCTAGGGAGTTTTTGCATTTTTATAACCAGTCTAGGGAGTATGTGCATTTAACCTGCACTGCCCAATCTGCAGATTTGTGCATTCCCTGACTGTATGCCCAATCTTCGAAACATGCAAGTTAACTCTATTAGTGACCATTCTCCAAAGTTTTGGCACTGACTCCTATGTTTCCAGTCTCTAGAATGTCTGCATTATCCCTCTGTGGCCTGTATCTGGAGAATGTGCCTCAGTGACCAGACAAGAATGTGTCAACCTTTCAGTGACCAGTCTGTTCATTACATTGGAACTTCAGTTAAACACCTAAATACACAGCAGAGATACAACAATTCTTACTATTTGACCTACCAAAAGATTTGTTATTTTGCTCTTCCAATTTTGTGATTACAACTACCACACCACCATTTTTACTGTTTGTCTTTGCTTTACTATTTCCTCTTTACTTCCATAATCATTGGATAGCGGTGATTATATTTATTCATTGCTCAGCTCACTGAGCTTCCTACAGGCATAGAGGTGACATTGCTGAACCAGTAGAGAAGTGTGTAATCTGCCTGGCCATGTGGCAGATGTGTGTAAATTACATAACTGGCTACAAAGAAGAAAACATCCTTTGGAAGATAAATAGTGCTGAAGCTTACAGCTTACGTTAAAAGCTTTTTAGTTCCTTTGGACCTCCCTTAAACGGATTATTTCTACTATTTTTTATTCTTTCTATATACATTTTCTTTGTAGAGATATAAAGAATATATATATATATATATATGCTTAATATAGATAAGCACACCTTTTTAAATTACAATCAGAGGCAAAGGATAAGGGCATTCTATAGCATATGATAATAATGACTTAACTCCTCTGCACATCTATGCCATGGTAAAGCTCTCCATGATTGATAGCATAAAGTGAAGCTGCATGGTGCCAACAGATTTTCTACACTGATCTTAGTAATTATGCAGGGATTTAAAATGTTGTCAGAGACTCCCATACTCACACAAAAATATGTTGCCTTTAGTATTCTGCTCTTTAAGTATACTATGGTTTTCTGTTAATGTACCTGGGATTATTTAAGCTGTTCGTTACAGCTTTAGTTGACAGATTACTTTATTTCTTCATCTATTAATTTTTATTTGTGTTTCTATGAAGTAACACACGTTAATTAATTAATTTATTTATTACAGGTATTTATATAGCGGCGACAATTTATGCAGAACTTTAAATACTGCACACTAGTAAGTAACATATAAAACTGTATGTGTTACATTTTATATAAAAACTGTGCAGCATCCACACCTAGGTTGTTATGGAACAATACAGGGTATTATCTATTTTTATTAAAGTGTAATTTTTTTACCTTCAGCTACAATACAACCATAAGCACAAACATCATCATTACAAATTATATAAAACAAACTCCTTATTGTAGTTAATCAAATGTTGCATAGTATATGTCTTGGCAACACCTTGACATATGTATCTGCATTGTTATATAAAACTGCTCAATATATTCATATGCTGATTACAGACTTGGTATTAGCACACTATTAATATGGGTTCTAATTGTCTACATTGTTTAAAGCCACATTCTATCTAAAAAAGCATTTAGGTTCTGTTGGTTTTTAGGGTGTGCTTTTTTCTTTGCTTGGAAATGTGTTGTGCTGTGTTGTTTGCACAATGTAAATGTGTAAATAAAGTTTGATTTAGCAATTTGTATGCATGGTACACAGTAAAAACAGTGGTCAGAAATTGTGGAAATATATATCTATATAGATATAGATCGATATCTATCTATCTATCTATCTATCTATCTATCTATCTATCTATCTATCTATCTATCTATCTATATCTATATAGATATCTATCTATATATAGATAGATAGATAGATAGATAGATAGATAGATAGATAGATAGATAGATAGATAGATAGATAGATAGATATATAGATATAGATATATACACTGTATATACACACTTTTTATTACATGTTTTTTCTGTAACAGGTATTCTGAACAATATCAAAGCAATGTCAAAGCATTTATGTTTATTAAAGCTCAAAATGAGGAAGAGCAGGAGTTAAGCTGGTTTACATTTATTTTGTGCCTGCTATTCCTCGTTGTGAGGTTTTATAAACATAATTGCAGTGATTTGGCTGTGTAACATTCCTTTATAACAAAGTAAATCACAAAAAACTGTACAGCTTGTAGAAAGAAGCATGTGGCTCAATCTGTTGGCTGGATAAAAGACTACATAATATTCATATTTCTTACTTATCTGATGAATGGTTCATCTCAATCTAATGTCTTTTTTCAATTTCTGATCAGATCAATACAGCAATAAAAAGGTATTTTGCCCTATTTCCAAATTATTTTTTAATTATTATTTATATAGTTTTGACATTTTTGCTTGAAGAGTCTGTTTGAAATCATGGCACAACATTTCAATGGGACTGAAGATGGGACTGTACAATCAGAAACTCCTTAATTACACTGGCTGGGCAGCCCACCACAGTCTTTACTTATGCTTTGGCATTCATACATTCAGGTAGGATCGGCACCATACAAGGATAAAAATGGTGGAGTCAGCCTCTCTGTTCTTTGTTCTTTCATAGGTTCTTGCCCGTCTTTAACAACTAGAGCCAACGTAAATACCATATAGTCCCAATACACATTAGGGTTCTCCTTACTATAAATTCTAAAGGAGGGGTTCATTTACAAATCCATACTTCCCCTGTATAATATATTGCACAACATAAAAATTTTCAACTACCACCATTTTATTCTGTAGGGTCTTGGCATTCAGAAAATATATAATGTTGGGGGGTTTTACGTCATTTTCAGGCCTAAAATGTGTAATATAACATGGGTGCAAAAAATGAAAAAAGGGCCTCAGTCATGAAGGGGTTAAATGCTTGGTATACTAAAGGGACCTACAAGCTTACAGTATACAATAAGATGAAGTACAGAAAATCATTGCTACAAGTTAGAATCCATGCAGCTGTGGGCTACTGTAGTTCACAGTTCTTTGCACTTTAAGCTGCCTTAGTATACATGCAAACTAATATGATCTTCATTCACAAAACAGGATTTCTTGCTTGAGGCCTGGTCATAACTGGGACAACTGCAGCTCCTCTTCCAACTCCGGAGGAGAAAAAGCAAACATAGGATAGAAATTCTCTATATACTGCAGGCCTAAATATAGTTTTGCATTAGAACACAATAAATCAAAAGTAATTATCAGAAAATATTAATATTTGTGACGACTCAACCTTATCCACTACTGAGGCAGCTACTTTTATCATTTTCTAATACATGTTTCTACTTCCTTTAAGGGAACAAAGCCATGTCCCTTACCTTTTTGTAGTAAACTTTTGGCAGCTTCCCTCATCAAAGTGCACATGGTAAGGGTGAAATGTGAGCAAGTGGATGGGAGGAGACAAACGGGACAGGGAGAAATGAAGAGAGAAAGCATGAAATGAGTTGTGACACAGTAGAATGAAGACATGATCACCAAACAATGCTATAAGCTACAACACTGAAAAAAATATAGTTATAACAATACCCATAGAAACAGAGCAAACTAGTATAGAGTCCTTATAGAGTCCTATCCTCATTTATAACTATTAATCCCTCACAAATGTAGCTCAATATAATAATTCATTAGTAGAGTGCTGACTTCTATACAGCATATTTCTCTGACAAAATCATTCACAGAAAAAGTATTTATTACACATTTATTATATTCCCTGTAAGTGTTGATTTTGTTGGACGATGACCAATTTATTTTTCCAGCATGTACAGTAATTATTTACATACATGTATGTCAGTGTGTGCAGCTTGCAACAACATCATACCCTTGTATCAGGTGAACAACAGCCTATTAGTCTATATAACCCTGAAGTCTGTCAACATTAGTCATAGGGAGTGTGTACAGTAGTTGCTTCACACTGCTGACTAAATATGAAGGATCAATCAATAACCAAGTAGTAACCAGCATAAACAGGTTTAGGGTCTACAAAAGACTAATTATATTTACAAATAACAGATTCAAAATCAAAACAATTTTAAGGATTGAACTGTGTCCCTCATGAAGTCACTTTATTAGAAACATTTTACCTAGGTAATATCCAGGTAAATACCCACCATAAAACAAAACCCACTTTAGGAACCCCATGATTGTGAGAAATCTTTCAAAAAGTCAATATTTTATAAATAGGTTGTTGACAAAATTGTCTATGGTGGACCTATAGAAAAATGGAGACCCAAAAAAACACACCCCAAATATTATTATTGTGTGAAATAGAGTGCCCCTTTTCCAAATGATATCCCTACTCCAAAAGCATCATTAGGGTGACTGCACATTTTCAATAAACTATAGAATGGGGTGCGGCTGGATTCCTCCTTTACTATATGCCTATTGTGGTGACATCACCCAGAGTTGGTGATAAATGTTACCTATTGAGGGATTTACTGCTATATGTAAAGGTGACCTCTTATTGTTGTTGTGTTATATAATTGCAATAAGGTGGCATAATCAAGCTAGCAACACAAATAAGTACCTAAATATTTACAGTTACTGTATGCTTCTATTGTATCATCATGTGTTATTCACAGAGGCCGCACCCCATCTGTGACTGACAAGCATTGATAAAACCACATGGATAGAAATGTATAATTTAAAACAAAATCTTTGGTGGATAAGTATGAGTATAAAATATCATTCTTCAGTTTTGATACATTTTTAAGTGTACTCTACTCTATTGTATACATTAATAAAAATTGGTGGTGGGCATTTTCTAGGTCCCCATTTCTGTATAGGCCCACCATAAACAATTTTGTATATTTTTTAAAGAGATCTCTCAAACTCATGGGGTCCCTAGAATGGATTTTGTTTTTATTGGGGGTATTTATCTGGGTTTTGTTTTTAAATGTTTCTAATAAAGGGACATAGTCATAAGAATTGTATTTATTTTGTCTTTTGAAATTGTTATTTGTAAATAAAATGTGTCTGTTGTAGTCCTTAAACAGTTTATGCCTTGCTTTTGAGTGTATTCAGTGCCTACTGTGGACTCCCAACTATTATAGGATTGTCTGTAGGTATGATATTTTTTTAATTAATATCTATAGTCACCATTATACATAAATCTGAAAATGTAAAATTAATTGGGAGAGTGCAATGGAGACTAGTGCTAATAAGTGTCCTGGGTCACTTCATCTCTTGCCATTCATTTTGTCCCCCTCTTGACGTTTCACTGTTTAGCATTTCACCAACACGATGATTAGTCAATACACAGAAATACCATCATTTCACAATTCCTAATAAGGCTTAGATGTTGAGCAGTCTATCCCACACTTCCCTTTTTCCAGACACTTAATCTCTTAGGCACCCAATATTTTTTGGGCTAAATGTGAGATATAAAAGTTGCTATGTGCTGTAAATCCATGCTCCTATTCTGACATGATCAAGTGGAGTACCATAAAAGGGTAGCCATGAACAAAGTAATAGCACCAAGTGAAGCAAAATATTCTAGAATATCATAATGTCAATGAAATAATATCCATGATCATAAGTGAAGATAAACAATTCCATATTACCACACAAAGATTTTCTAAAATATTGAAATAATTCTACATGACTGATGTTCCATCTTTATCTATTCTCCGGACACCCGCCACTATACATTGTTGTTGCATGTTAGGTTTAGCCAAGTTGCGGAAAAGATTGAGGCAGATTCCATTAGGGGGGGATTCAAGCATAGGCAACACTCTTAATGAACTATACCTATGTATGATGCTCATGTCTCCTTGGGTAATCCATGCCATTACAGTTTATTCAACATGCATTTAGAAAAATAAAAATGTGATATAAAACATTTCAAATACATCTCTAGTTATTTTGTAGCGAATTTCCAAACCTACAATAAACAGCTAAATATCTGTTATAAACATCTGCAGCATTTTAGCTTGTTTTTATTGAGGTGGCCAAAATGGCAAAGACTCAGAGCTAGAAGACAGGTTTGATTAGATCCGGCATTTTATATTTGCCCCAAGGTGACAAGGAAAACTGCAAAGGGTAAGCATCCAATTAATCGCTCATTAATACCTGCTATTATCTCAGAAGACAGTAAGGCACTATAAGTGAATGTTTGTCTTTTTCTTCTTTTTAGTTTAAGAAACGCTGTAGTAGCTTATCTTGCTGCTCAAGTCCCTAAGTCTACTAGCCTTATCTTTGGAGTCCAAACAGGAGTTCTTTATCTAGCGTAAAATATATTGATGTTGCATGGTGCTGTTTGTGTTTTTTTGTAACAGGTTAAATGGTTTAAGGAATAACAGGTTTAACGTGTGTTCTACAATAAAATCTTCTATAAAAAAAATCTGGTAAATACACCCGAAGTTATCAAATACATTGACAAATCCTCAAAAATGTTAATATAAATAAATAAATAAATACAAATATATATAAATAAAGAATTATAACCTTGAACAAACTCCATGCAGTTCTCTTGGGTGCACCAAACATGTTAGATAACATGCTTTTATGATATTGTAAGAGCCTTCAGCGGCTTTGAAGGCACAACTATATATTATTGAGTTACTGCAGTAAAAGTAGTTTTCTATATGTGTATGCATACTTTATTGCACACATAGAAATTACTATTAAAAGATCAAGGACGCTTATAATTATTTACAACGCACATAGTAGGCTTCCTGCATCATCAGCATTCAGAAAGAACACCAGATTGAAGCAACACATTCAACTTATTCAGCTTATTTGTATTACAGTTACACTTTCTAGGTTTCAATGCAAGGTTGGAACATGTTCAAGTATATATATATCTATATATCAGGAAAAAGTTCAGTCTGAGCTTATAAAGTATGCAGTGTTACAAAAGTCAATACACAGAATCATTTTAGATCAGTTTTATGCACATAACAAGCAGGCTTCCCTAAACTTGTAGACATGAATTTATTTTATACCCATTCCATTAAATAACATTTTCATGGTAATGAAAACATGTCAGCCATGTTAATGGAAGATCTCTCTGATTCCCTTTACCATAGAGAAGAAAACAATTAGAAAACTCTGGTATTACTGGACGGATTCCCAATCTACTCTGTAATACAACGCCATCATGTCCAATTAAACTGTCTGCTTCCTCATTTTCCATATAGCCACATATTGGGAATCTATCAGGGTTATTTCCTAAAGGGTGAAGAGTTTGGAGAAGGCAGAAGAACTCAACAGACTAGGAAAAAACAGCTGATTTGGAAAAATTCTGCAATTCAGCTCACTTTTCAGTTCAGCTATGTTGCCCTAGATTGTTCACTTCTCCTGCCTTCTCCAAACTCTTCACCCTTTTTTGAATAACCCTGTTTATACTGTATCTATATCACTTTCCCCCAGCAACTATTGCGCCCCTTTTTCTCATGTCAGCTTCCCTCATTTTCCCCTCAATACAACTGTTTGCTCCACCTTCCCTTCATTTTATTTTTTTTATATTCCCTTTCACCTTTCCCTTACTTACCTATCTTCCTCCCACATCTCTTCTATTCCCCCTCTGTATTTTGTTAAATAAGTGGTTTCACAGATGCAGATGCAATTATGAGACTGTTGCCTGAGTTTCATCATTATGGTGTGTTGGATACATGAACCTTTACAATCTAGGGAGGTGTCCTCATACACCTATGTTTTACTAGCTATGTGTTGTCTCTGTGTTGCTTCCATAAATAAAATGGGGGGAATTTATCAAAACTGGAGCAAACTAAATCTGGAGCATCTGTGCACGGCAACCAATCAGCTTCATGTTTCATGTTCAAATCTTAACTGAGCAAACTGAAGACAGCAGCTGATTAGTTGTCCTGGGCAATTGCTCCAGATTTTGTCTGCTCCAGTTTTAATAAATTCCCCCAAATATGTTTCACTTAATGTAGAAGACCTTTTTTTTCTGTTTTCAGACATATTGTTAAATTAATGCATATACATGCTTCTCTAAGCCTCTCTCTCTAAAGAAATAAATCTATACAAAAATCATTTCAGATACATTTAAGGTAGTACAAGGGCAAAGATGATAATTGTCAAAATCCCATAACCTATATAAATAGAAATATCTATGTGAATATATGGGGCCCCACCATGATGCTGCCTCATATGTGCATTACGTCGGAAGGTATTCATTTTCATTCTTGTTTTTGTTGATAGTTCATGCAGTCATATGCCTTGTGGACTGATTACAGAGTATATCTTTCTTATTTGGCTGAGAACAGTAAAATTACAAACTCATTCGTATGATTTGGTATTGAAAGCCATATTGTCCTGGAAAGATACCTAGGAAAGTATCTAAGATATCTAAGATTAGTAGGGACCATATAAGTTAGAAGCAGTAACTTCATCAAAGTGTAGCATACCCATTGGAAAATCCTATTGAAAAAGCAAAGTGAAATGTTGGAATTTAAAAAAGAAGTTCCGCATCGAGGGTACACTGTCTGACAGCATAAACCAGTCATTGCAGCTTTAAACTGCAATTAGCAGAAATATGAATATGCCTCATTTAAAACATGAGCTAACTACATGACCTAATCCTGCTGGACAGGAAGTGAGGGGTAATCTCTCTAATGGGGTAACAGAAAATAGTAATAACATTGCAGAAGTTATAACCTTCTCTTTTGGCTGGAGTGGAGCTTAAAATCATGCTACTTTGACTGGCTGCCAGGAAATATACTATAATGGCATTTCTAAACAACAGAAAAAGAATGAATGCATATTCACGTAGAATCAATGTGATGCACTTTAGGCTAATGATAACATATTTCTTCCATCTTGTCTCGTTTCCATGTCACTCCTGGCTATAATTAGTCTTCATGAAAAATGTAGCATTGTATAAGCTGTATATATAGTGCTTATGATACTAAAAATATAGATATTAAATAAGGATGTTATAAAGGCAATCTTTAATCTCTAAATGCAAGAATAAAAGACATGAGACAGATAATTTGCACAGATCGCTCCTTCTTTCTTAAATTAAACATGTAACTTGTTTAGGACAGCAAACTAAAATTGCAAGTTGGTAGTCTCAATCTTACTTTTAGAATTCTTAACTGCTACTCAACTTTTTAGATGGAGCCCCCTGTGAAACTCAAACATCCTGCATTTTTGTCCACCCACCAAGTACCAAATACTTGGTGGACTGGCTTTGGCTGGTCCCCAAGGATCTGGGTCCGCCTGGCTGAAGCCCCAGGTGGACTAGAATTCATTGCCCCTGTCAGGAGCCTCAGGGGGTTTAGGCATATCATGGCCCTCTTTTTCAGAAGAGGACCAAGCACTCTTGTGCACTTTTTTGTGTGCTGTGATTTCACAGTTCAATTTTTCTTTACAGGGGTTTTGTAACGATGCACGTAACACAGACAAAAGCAATAAGTATACTTTAAAGGTACAGCAACACACCAGTAGCCCAGACTTGCTCAAGGGAAGAATGTGTCAGTACCAAATCTACCTGGCGCACATAATAACATACTTTTTGAATGCAGGTATTTTATGACTTTATATTTATAATATATTAGAATGCTAGAAGGCTGCAATTTATGTTTAGGCCTCACTACTGTCCAAAAAGATTGTAGGCACATTTTAAGAAAACGTTCACCTTTCTGACCATGTTTCATGTTACACCCATATTTAGGGTGTATCATGAAATATGGTCAGATTGCAATCCCCTCCACCCACACCCCTCCTGAATAACTTACCTAAATTGTGGGGGGTTTTCCCCACGCTGGCTGTTGTTTTTTTTAATTGCTTGGCTCCACTTTACTGAAGTTACTGCACATGCACAGTAAAAAAAGGCATTCATTGTGAGATCTGGGCCACTAGTGGGCAGTCACCATGTATTTAAAGGTGGAGTTTGGGTGGCACCACCATATAAAGTGGGTGTGATGGGCGGTCCCTGCATATTAGAGATGGAATCTGGATGTGACAAACCCATGAAGTGGGCATGATGTGGACAGACCCAACTGGAAAGTGAGAGGACCAAATGCAAACTGTGGGTAGGGTTAACAATCTCCCAGTATCCAAGACTGTAATGTTGGTAAGTATGCACATTTCATTTAGTTAGGGTTCAAAACTATTTTATGTTGCTAGAGATGCAAATGAAAAACAAAAAGCTCCAGTAAAAGAAGACACTTTATTCTTACCAGTTGTGCCCAAAGAATCTTTCCATCTGACCACTTCTGCTAGTGGGTGGACACAAAGAAAGTGGTAAGGAATGCAGGCATCCAACATGCCCAAAACTATGTTGCATGTAAATATTCTTCAGGTGGCTTAGCTCTCAACAAAGAATCTACTAATGGGTACCGGGGCCTATGCAAACGTTGCCATTCTGCATTGCATCAACACACATTCAAAAGAATGTGCTGCCAGGACACCACAGTGCATTGCCATGTGTGTTGAGGTCTGTTAGGTTAGTACTTTGGAATGTCATTGAAATGCACCACACTGGAAAGGTGTGAATTTGCCCCTACAGGAGGTTTCTTATTTTATTTTTTATTTTAGCTTTGATGGTCTATCAGAGTTTTACTGGGTAGTCTATGGATGACAGAAAACAATGGTGAAACATTCATTAGTGGAATGGAATAAGGTTTATAGTATTCTTTGTCTAAATGCAAGTAAGCAGAATATGTACAATTAAATCTTGGTATAATTTGTTCCATGCGCTGTGGATACAGGTATACAGGTTAGGGCTGTCAACACTGATATTTCAGTTTAGTGGGAGCTAGTTATACATATAAAAAAAATAAAAAAACTGTATGTGAGTTCTCCTGCTAATGCACATGGCAGATGGGTGGATTCTTAAATTCAGGGGCAAATTCTAGCATCTGGTGTTTCAAGAAATATAAGAAGCTGAAATATAATTAGCTCAGCCAAATAACAGTTTTAAGTGGGATTACCTTTAAACATATTAATTCAAAAACTATGAGTGGCTCCTTTTGGTCATAAAAATGCCATGTATACAGCAATCTATGCAAGAGCTACTTGTACATCTACAAAACAGAGATGGAGCCATTATTGTTCTCTCCATCTTTGTTGAAAAATTAACCTATAATGACCTCATATTGAGCACAAGACACTCTTTATATTGTTTTCACCACAGGATTTTGTGTTTTCTTCAGATAAACAAACCACTTATCTTCATGGGGTCTAGAAGGTGATGTGTTTACTAGCTTATTCCTTTTTCTCTTCCTGCAATAACATAGCAAAAATACAAGCACTGTCTCTTTTGTGCAGCAGTTATATTGGAAGAGTCTTTTCAACTTCATTATAATTTAAGATTTGTTTATAATATTTGCTCAGCAACATCAATACTTCTAATGAAAACTATAACAGTGAATGCCCTAAATCACATTTTCCTGATCAACAGCTTAGAAGATAACAAACACTTAATACTAATGCTCATTTAATCTATAGATTTGTGTATCTGAAAACACAATAGTTGATATGAGTTAAATGAATGGGATCAGATCTAATTTATTTGAAGTGATGTGGAACACCTAAGTAATCCGACTTTCCACCATGTTAGCTATTGATAGTTTTAGGAAAGTAAAAATGTAGGCGATACCTTTTATGTGGCTAACTGAATAAATTTTGATATGAAAGCTTTCAAAACCTTAGGGGTCTATTCACGAAGCAGCCGAAGGATCTAGCCGTAGCTTCAGCCGATCCTTCGGCTAGCTTCGGCCCCAGGACCCCCTGGTTCTGTAGAACCAAAGGGCTGCTGTACGGGCTATTCACTATAGCCCCTACAGCTCCTGAACTTGGCCGAGAACTCATATGCCTCGACTCGGCTGAGCCGCGCTGAAAGCCGCAGCTGGCCGAGC
>NW_017306754.1:513439-533718 GCF_000935625.1 Nanorana parkeri | reverse complement strand
AATTTTTGGCCATAGGAATGCATTGCTAGATTCCTATTGGCTATTTCAATTTGCAATAGCCAATAGCAAACTAGCATTGCACCCGCCCTCTGCTGCAGTTCTCCATCAGGTCCACCACTACTGTTTGACAGCAGCAGAGGGCGGGTACAATGCTAGTTTGCTATTGACTATTGCAAATGGAAATAGCCAATTTTTTTTTCTATTCTGACACGGCTCGGTGTCAGAATAAGAAAATTAAAAGAAAAAGCAGTGTTTCTCTCCTGGGCGGCCAGGAGCAGGAGACTCCCGGAGTGCCCGGGAGAGTTAGGCTTTTTTTTCTTTTCTTTTTACTATGTAACTGCCGGCCAATAGAAAACTGTTGGGCGGAGCTAGCTGTCGTTGCTAGCTCCGCCCAATCGTTTTCTATTTTTTATTTTTCTACTTTTTTAACTGTTTTTCTGTTCTGCTCGGTCCCACAGAGAGACCGAGCAGAACAGCCGAGCCGAATGCCGCTCGTTGGCATTCGGCTATTCACTCACTGCTGTTCTGCATCTATGAGAATAGACCGAACAGCAGCGAATGGCCTGCCGGAGGTTCGGCTCAGCTGATCCAGATGTTGGAACGGCTGAGTCGAACTCCTTCTGCACTTCGGGTCGGCCGACCCGAAGCCACGCAAAGCCACCCGATGTACGGCTGATTTCAGCTGGTATATGGCTGAAATCAGCCGTACCAGCCACTGGGAGAAATTACCCTTACAATTGTTAGCAGTGTATTGCCTACTTACAATGATGGTCAAAGGATGATGTAACTTTACACACAGAATAAAAATAACTTTGTTAGGAGAACCTTTGGAGTGCTGGTGACTTACTGTTTTGTTTATCTTATGCAGCGGCGCTATCAGCTATCATTTCAGCACCGTCCACATTTGAAGTTGGGACATTTTTGGTCAGGAGTGCGGTGGGATCCCCTACATGACTTCTCTTTATGACATCTCCAACATATGTTTGGGAGGTTTCTGGAAATTGTGAGTGAAGCCACCAGTGTGCAGTACCATAAAATATACTACATTTTTTGTGTTTGGGTTTAGGTATGCTTTAAGGCATCTGTTGCCAATAGGAATACATATGTAAAGGTGGTTGTACAATGTATATCTTTGGACTAAACCTGAATTTATGATAATTGCTATTCACATCGATTTGTGGACCCTTCTCAGTACTGCAGTATTGCTTTTTTATAGAAAGCAAAAAAACAAGAACACAGTCTATTGAAATATGAAGATGACATTTTAAATGCATTACAAAATGTGATGCTTGAATAAAATTATGCAGTATCAGATTCTGCTGTGATATCTCCTATAGTATTTAAAATTAGAGGCAACCATTGGAACTCCTAACTTATGTTTGTTTATTACAGTATGTTTGTATGTTTGCCTGCAGAAATATAATTTTGAAAGCATCAGCATGGTCTTTTCTCACATTGTTGTGTATGCGTATCTATATTACATATTAAAAAATTGAGGTTGATTTACTAGAGAGTGTTGACTTTGCAGATGATTGGGAGGAGACTCAAAGTAAGCAAGATAGTTTTATGTAAACATACCCCAGGTTGTTTTTATAGCAGGGGTTCAATATCATGGCTATGTTATAGTTGGGGAGATGTGCATGTCACTCCGGCAATCAAGCATTTAACCTGCAATGTTTTTCAGATTCCCTGAGGCCACAGATGTCTTGTTCCCCACCTCCCAATGGAATCCTTCATCTTTAACATAAACATGCTCACCCTGACATTTTTGCTATGCAGGAAGCCAGCCTCATGTCCAAGGTGCACAAGGGGATAGGGGTTCTGGGTAAATTGCCGTAACAATACTGTCTATGAGGAGGTGTTTTGATTCAGTAAGGGCCACACAATGCTTTAAGAACCAAGTAGTATGAGAATTATCTTTGGCATTAATACATAAATATCTCTGTAGCTAACTGTGCTTTCTACTTCTATAAAGTGAAATCTATGTATTCATACTGTTGAAATGGGTCTACAATCCTTACACGTAAGGCTGGTACTTTTTTTCTTCTTCACCAAATCAAAGTCTTCATATTCTGGGCATAAAGTACAACAGGTTTTAAACTTACAGTGAAATTTAATATTTTGAGTCTCTAGACGGTACTATTATTCATTTTGTTCATTCTGCATTTTCTCATGGGAAGATGAGATTTACTGGAGTAATTAAAGATATTAAAGTGGGCATAAATTAATCTGGCTACTGGAGGCACAACTGACATATTTGATTATGAAGATAAAGGGAAAAGAATAAAACATTCTGTGAGCTGTGCATGGCACTATGTCAATTGTATTTGAATGTCCTTTGTAAGGCTGATGTTGATAGCATTAGCACAACAGTCTGACAGGTCACATACATACTTTGCTATGTGTACCTTCCAGTGTGATAAGATGAAGGGTGTTATGTATTTGTAGATGTTTACTCTGATCAAAAGGAGATGCATTACTGCATAAAAAGGTTGTAAAGGTTGTGAGTAACCCACTCATAACAAAGTGATAAAAAACATATCCAAAGTATACAAGCGTTAAAACAAAAACTGTAAGCGAGCAGATATCCCCACACAACTGTGCAGGTACTTAGCACTGCATTTCTTTTAGTGAATAATAATAATAATTTCAGACTAAAACTAACCACACACATTACAGTCTAAGGGGGTTATTCGCTAAGCTGCTTAAGGATTTAGCCGACCATTCAGCTAACCCTTCGGCTCGCTTCAGCTACAGAAACCTTTTGTTTTAAGCAGAACCGAAGGGCTGCTGTTCAAAGGTCTGGTATGATTAGGTAGGGGGACCCAGGGTTTTTTTTTTGACAGTGGTATTTTTCATTCTGTCAGCTACCTCTGAGGTAGCAAACAGAATGACTGAGCTGAATGCTGAGCTGACACTTCGGCTATTCACTCTCTGCTGATCGGCCCCTTGGAGAATAGGAGGTAACAGCAGGGAAGGAACTACCGAATGTTCGCCTCAGCCGATCCAGATGTTGCATTGGCTGAGGCAAACGTGTTCTTCCCTTCGGTTCAGCCGAACATGCTGAAGCTGTTTGGCAGAACTGAAGTGAGGTGAAGGGGGCCGAATGCAGCTGATGTACAGCTAAAAATAGTCGTACAGAGCTGCAGTGAATAGCCGGAGTCTTCGGCTCACTTCCTTTCGGTTTAGTTATTAATTTGGCTGCTTTCGGCATCTTAGCGAATAACCCCCTAAATCTTTGTAATCTCTGTAGAATATCCTTTAGATTTACCAAAACTATTTATTGTGAGGACTAAATTATCCAATTTGTATCCAATCAGATATCCAAACCTAGCACTACATAGTTGTTGTTAGATCTATTGTAGGTTGTAACATGTGGTGAGTTTAAGGTCTGTCACACATGAGCCGATCTCTAAGAATAACAAATAAATTATCCACCCAGGGGTGACTATGTAATGAGGCCTATGCTTACAGACACCAGTGTTGAAGGTGTGCTTCATATGAGGCATACACTCCTGTCTTTTTGGTATTGTGTAAAATATGACCCCGTTGGCTCCTCAGTCACACACTTGATTATCTGCACATGCCAGGCAATTGAACAGCAATCCTACTCTTCACCGTTAAGTGTTCTGCAGAGTCTTTTGACTGACAGGTTGTGCACTGTGTGCCTGCCCCCAATCTACAGCAGTTCTTGACGACAAGCCTTGGCTGGCACAATGAAGCGGGACAACAGGCATGTAAGGTATATGGCTAGGGAGAAGATGGGTTTAAAAGTGGTAAAAGGTGAAGTGTAAGTCTGAGTATGCAAACAGGTAAATTAAATTATAGTTATAGCTTCCTACTGCATTCAATTTTGTAATACTAATACTTGCAATACTCCATATCTGAGTGCTTATAGTGCATAGCAGGTGCAGTGGTATGATGATGAACCTGAATTCACAATTGAGAATATCTTTAAACTTAATATGGCAAGAATGCCTAAACTCAAATGTTATACAAGTAAAGTTACATTCTTTAACCACTTATAAGCCCAGATTGTATGCCACTTAAATTGGTCAATAGGACATGCTCAGCCAAACTATAATAAATGTAGGTTTATGATACATGTGCAGTTGAGGACACAACCAAGTGTTTTATTACTGCACAAGATTTGCCAGGCTGGTATTTGCTATATGAATATAGTGCAGAAAAAGTGTCACAGAATCCTTAGAAGGATTCCTAAAACTGGCTGTTTACGACATTTGTGGCACTGGTGCATTAAGAGGGTAATCCTCTCAAATAATTTCCTCTGTTGAAGGGCATGCAGTTTGATATCCATGGCAAGCAACTGCAATCACTTACTTCTTGCCTTAGGATTTCCATTTACTTAATTGTGTATTCTGTGAATGGCTTACAGAATTTACAGCATTCTGTGAATGGCCAAGGGGGAGGGGGTGGTAAAATAACATTAACGCTGCTGAAGTCTATGAGACCTGCAGCTCTTATATACAGAGTGGGATGGAAGTACAGCAGGAGAAAGAAAAATATTGTTTTTATCAATAAGCAATAAGGCAATGTATTAGAAATGAGAACATATAACATTTGTTTACATATCGGAATCTCTTAGCCTGAAGTTATTCTTTGTAACCATCCAAGTGCTGAAACTGTACAAAGTTTCAGCACTATGGAGAACTCACTAGCTGAAGTTAAAGCTGATAAAGCAGCATACTGTACAGGCAACATTTGCCAACCATTCACTGGTTGTCATATTCACCAGGCACACCTTCATTGTCCTATAAATACAATGTATGTGTGATGAATGTCAACAGATCTTAAAAGGACATCTGCTAAAAAATTTCATACACAAGTGCAATGTCTCATGCCTCACTCCTCTCTATTACATCCAGTGCCTCATGCCTCTCTGCCTCTCTGTTACATATTGCATTCAGTACTTAATTTCCCTGCGTTACATGCAATGTCCCAAACCTCTGTTCTAGGCAGTGCATCATACCTCTCTACTACATGTAGATGCTTCACTTGCCTTAAGCCTCTGTTTTCTAGTCAGTGCAACAGGTTTCTTTATTACATGCAATGCTTTATACCACTATTACATTTAGATCTTCAAACCTCTCAATTATATGCAGTGGCTCACATCTCTTACCTCATACCATTATTACCCTCACTTTGTGGCAGGTTGTGGAGGCAAAGCTACTTAAATCAAAATGTGTTAAACTTGCCACACACATATAGACTATTTGCCAAAGGCGGGGTTGGATAGTACAAAAATAAAAATATTTTACAAGAAAGGTATAAATAAATCACCTACCAGAAGATATTGTAAGGTGTATTCCTAGTGTTACGATAGCTACACACATTACTGCCTGATGCTACAGACATTACAATCTAGCTGCACAATCTATGTGCAATCTCATTTAGATTTAAAAACAACTATTTAGTACAAAGCTCTACCTAAACAGTTAATTCTATGAATGCCTTATTTGACCTTTGCACTCCATGGTTATTGGTCAATCAAACTCTTAAAATATAAAAACCCCACTTGAAGTGAACCTGTGGCCATTTTATGGTCATAAAGTATTTATATAATCTTAATAAACAGTAAAAAGGCTTTAAAACAAGCCACCACTGACCCCTTTAGTGTTACCACTCTTTAATGTTAAGGTATTTACTCTTAAAGATCCTCAAAGATGAAATCAAAGATTCTAAAGTCAGGTTTCAGTTTCTAACAGTCTACTGTGTGCTTCCATTACAAGGATGGCAGGATGCCAAGATCAGTTGCAATGTAAAGTTATAGGAAAAAAAAAAGCTAAGATTTCAGTGCCTCTGTTGTGAACTTTCATGAAGAATTTCTTAACAATGCCTGTAATTACAGATAATATTTTAAAGTGCTTTTATTACTTGCTTAGAATATGTAAATACTTTAGTGTGCATAGTCTGGGCACAGGTTCACTGAAGAAAAGATTGGAGAGTAATCAAAAAGTTAATGGTGTTCAATAACCTTTTACTACTTATGTGTGACTTGTTAGGACCTTTTTTTGGAATCACTTTTAAAAAATCCTGCATTTACACCAGAATGGGCACTCATTCAGACACCTCATGCACAAAAACCTAATTTCCTCAGAAGTACTTTTTCATTTTGGAGACACTTTTTTGCATTCATTACAAAGAAACAGTACCTGATGTCTACTTGTGTACTTGTTAATAGTCACTCACCAGTGTGTGAATCCTAGCTAAGGGTCCACTGAAGAACCCAGGAACTGTTTTGTCTGATCTTGTCTGGTTTCTAGCATAACACACGATACAGTGTTATTATTTTTTATATGCGTTATGGTAATCCCATGGGCGATATAGAGATCTGCCATGTCTCACTCTATACCTGGTTCAAGCATTGTGTACAGCACTGTATTTCAGAATTTCAAGTTCATTGTAGAAATTAGCAGATAAAACTTTGGTCAGTTTGGTTTCCATAATCACTCCTTTGCTGAATCACTTTATTTATAACCCTGCCTAGTTATACATTTTCTCGATTTTCACTTCCTTTTTTGTTTATCATCATTTTTATTTTATATTCCAACAGTATATTAGACAAATAGACACTTGCATTTTTACCACAAACATATACACACAAAATTAGATAATTAAATAATATATTTAATGATTTTCACTTCCTTTGTACTCATCTGTGTCATTTTTTCAAATAGACGAACTATGAGAGCTGCCACCCACTGATTTCAAAGTCCTTTTTGTACTTGCAAATTGCCAGTGCATAAGCATAGCTAATTCTTCACACAAATGAATGATAGTGAAAGTCCTATCAGGCTGTAAATAGGCACAACATGAACATATTGGTGTCAATCCCTTTTAAGCTTGGACATTATCATTTATATTTTGTTTAAAATGCAAGGGGGACAATACAGTCACAATGGCTCTGAAATTTACTAAAGGAGAAGAATTTGTTCACTTAACAAAGTGAATGTTTTAATCGGTTGATCGATTGATTGATTTTTTTGATCGGTTGATCGCTGCTCACTTGTATTTTGTGGCCTTCAAGTGCTTTTTTTAAAACTTTTTAATAAATCTGGTTTTACGTACTTCACCATTGGAGTCTTCTTCTCTTTGGGCACGGAGATCTTCCTGTGAGGCATCTTGGAGGAATTATGTAAAGGATTATCGGATTCGACGATTATTTGAAGATCGTTCATCATCTACTCGTGTAGCCGCTCACCATCTTTATGTATACGGACCATGGAGATAAATGGTCAAATCCGTCTCGTGAGTGGGCTCTCTGCTTGCTTTTGATTTTTTTTTCTTTTATATGAACTCTGTAGATGATATTAACACTACAATTTTTTTTGCTCTGAGAGGATTGTGTGAGGAATTTCACACGGACACGGATACTTATATATATTTTATTTAGTTTTATAGTTACTGTTACACTTGTTGGTTATTTAGTTTTATGTTATTCCTTAGCGAGGTGCATTTATTTTTACAAAGTTAATGTTTTGTCAGATCTTTGGTGAACAGCATCAAGCTGTATTAAGAATCATTCAAACATGTGCAAAGGAAATACAGGATTTTTGCATTTTATATAAATGGATGATTGAAGTGAACACAACTTCATCTTAAAGTGTAAGTAAACAAGATTTTTACATTTTTTCTGGCCTTATGTGCAAGTTTGCACATTTTAGGGTGCACTTACCTCACTAGTGAGCCCTTCTCCAATACTGTCAGATCGATCTTCGATCCTCAGCTCTTTGTGTGCACAGGAGTTACATCCTCCCTGGTACCTGGCCCTTCTTAGAGATTCCATGAATGGGCTGAGGATGTACATGGCACAGAAAATAAAAAATCCCTGGGGGAGAGATAATTCTTTTTTTCACCTTACTGCTTTAATTACCAAGCTTGGTGAACATTAATTTTCCTAAGTGAATAGTTGGGATCCCTTTAGTAAACCAAACCCGGTGTTTGGTAAACATAATCTTACTGATATAGCTGAATATCAATAATAGATGTCAGAGAGACAGCTAAAATGTATTACTGTATAGCCTAAAATGCCAGTGGGCTACATAACATACCTCAGCGATGCACATTTACATATTGGTGCACCTTTTTCTATGAAATACAGTATTTACTTTTTGGGAAAATTTTCCCAATGGGACACAGACAGCAAAAACCAACGGAAAGGTGTTGTAAACATCCTGCTCTATCCAACATCTAAGATTGACTTATATTTTAAGGCCAAATGCTGCACGCAGGCAGTTGGCACATTATTAACCCCTTTGATGCCATACTGAATAATCTACTCTGAGATTTGGAGTAATACTCAGTACTTTGGGGTATGAGAAGGCCGAAGCACTGTCACATGTACATAGGGTGATTATGTACAAGTCTATGTAAGCTTAAACGTGTTCTGCAAGTTAAAACTTACATTGGAATTGCATGTGGCCTGGCAGTGAATCAGGGTATTGGTGGAGAATGTTGAAGCAAGTGCATCTTCCCTATGGTTCCTGCAGTAAAGTGAACCTATTACTTTGCCCATTATATGTGAGGTATTACCTAACATTGGTGTAACATGATCATAAAGGTTAGTTATCCTAATCCTAAAGACTTGTGGTTAGTTACAGTCAATTAGACCTCCATAGTGAAAATTCTGAATATTGTAATACTGGGCGACTGGAGTTTCTGCTTATGTTTTACAGATGATATGAAATGAAAACCAACATTTTCATTTCCATACATAGTTTTCCAATTTAATAAGAATTTCTATTTTAAGTATAATTTTAATTGAATTACAGTTAGCAAAGGTAAGATTGTATTTTTTTAATACAGGCCTCCTCTTCATTTTTTTGTGGGAATAGTGACATACGGAGTTGTAAAACACTTGCAAACAGCCTGTTAGGACTGTTATTTTTAGGTACATTTATGTGATGTGACATTAAAAACAAACTGCTGCCAAAATAACAAGAACGGCCAAGTTATTTTTATTATTTTATTTTTGCCTTTCCATATGGATAAAGGAATAGAGGCATAAATAAATATAAAATATGATGAATGAACATACAACTGTGAGAGTTCTTAAATGTTACAGAAACAGGTCATTTGAAGCTATTTAAATGTAACAATTGCAATTGCTACAGAATTGATGGTTAACATTGTAATGTTCTCTCTTCCCGTTATAATTTAAAAATCTTCAAACACTTAAATAATTTCAATATAATTTTAAGAAATCCATTTGTAGGTATTTATAAAATGATGAAGATGTCAACGTTTATTTTCATTGTTGTATTGAAAAAAAAAAATCTAATTATTATAAAGTGTGTTTTAATGTAGAAAGGAAAAAGCTACAAAATGATGGTGGCAGGCAACAGCAACATTTTCAGTAAGAAATCGTGAGAGCAACAGTGAGTGATATTTGAGAGATAAATGTTATACTGAGCAATGGAAAAAAGACTGGAGTATGTGTGGAGAATTTTAGGATTGGTAATGGGACAGCAAGAGTGTGGAAAAGGGCATGCTGAACAAGTAAGGGCAGACATTTTTCTTTTTTATCTCCAATAATTTTCCTCCTCTCTTTTAAAAACAACTACCAGAATGTACAATTATCACCAGATAGAAGCTAGCATAACATTTCAAGGTGGGGGAACCTACAAATTCATCATCACAATATTTGTAAGTTAATTTCAACATGCATTTTTATGCTAATGAGTGCTAAAATTCTGTAGTTTCATTGATAACATGTTTTTTTTTTTGTAAATTAGTCAGTGCAACATTTTTACATAGATGATGAAAATAATGCACAATAAAGAGCACAACACATACAGTAAAGTGTGTGTGAACTCACCCCCAGTGTCATCCTGTTGCATTGATGATGGCATCCATTTTTGCCATGCTCACTGTATTCATGTTTGCACTGTTTTTAATTATCCATGCTGCTATTTTGACATGATCTTAAAGTGACATTAAACCCTCAGATTTTTTAACATAAACCAATACTGTAATGTGTGCCTTACTGTAATCCATTGTAGGTTCCCTTCTCTTTGCTGCTCTTCCTTTTAAATCCTCATGTCTTCTCATGCTGGGGGAGAACTTCCCTTTGCAGCTGACTGCCTCTTCCTGTAGTGCTGGCTCAGGTTGCAAACCTACACACAGACACCATTTCAGAGACACGGCAGTCTGCTGCAAAACATAAGTTCTGCCCAGCATGAGAACAGATACAGATTTAAAAGGAAGAGCAGCAAAGAGAAGGGAAACAACCATGGATTACAGTAAGACACACATTGCAGTATTGTTTTATGTTAAAACATCTGAGGGTTTAATGTCACTTTAAGTAGTGGGGCCAACAGGAAGCTCACAGTGTGATGTGATGATGGATTTTCTATAGGGTTGACAATACTTGGAGCTGCAGTAGATCTGACCCTTGTAGTGAGGCCAGAACGAATCAGCCTCTTTACGCTAATACTACAACACTAAATCCATGACGACATTACTTTGAAATACACCTCTTGAGCACAGATATATGAGCAGATGAAAATGACTTTCTGAAATTCTGGATAGATTGCAATCTGTGGCATGATTCACAAATAAACATTGTGCCTTTCCAAACACTGTTCCAATGGATTTTAGGCCATTTATACAGTTTCCTCCCACTAATCAGCATCTACACACTATCAGTGCTTTTGATGTCTGGTCAGCAAGAGAGCCAGTTTTAGAAATGCATGATAAACAAGCTTGCTGTCAGAAATCCGCTCTTTCTTTCCCTTACAGATCTGAAAAAAGACCTGCAGTCTGAGTTAAACCTGACTTCTGGGAACATTACATGCATTGCACTTACTGACTCCTGCTGCTTTTAAAACATCTCAGCTATGGTTAGCATCATAAAGGGATTCTTTGACAGAAAACTATTGAACATTTCAAGGCACATAAACCAGAAAATCCATTTTGTGGTATGATTTACTCATTTTAATGACCATGCAAATCCCCTTCATAAAAGGTTATTATCTTTCTGCAAATACTGAGATAAAGTTATTTTTTTGTAAACCAATTTGATGGACTAAAGAGAGAGTTTCATTTGCTAATGAGAGTCAATAATGTGCTATAATAACCATGCTCTACGTGATGCAATCAGGTTAATCAAATGGTTATGCTCTAATTAACTGATATATGCATATTTAAGGCTGTTGTAAGGGTGTTCTCAATTCAGCTTTTGAAATGCAACAGACTAAAGGTGCCCATACACTGCTCGATTCTCGTACGAGAATCGCGGGAAATCCCGCGATCGTATGAGAATCGAACAATGTGAACGAAGACGTGCGACCGTTTCTAATGTACGGTCGCACGTCTTTTGTCTAAGGAGCA
Source organism: Nanorana parkeri (assembly GCF_000935625.1). NCBI lineage: Eukaryota > Metazoa > Chordata > Amphibia > Anura > Dicroglossidae > Nanorana > Nanorana parkeri. The sequence goes on along the minus strand of NW_017306754.1, from coordinate 522,366 downwards.
TGTTAGAAAACCAGCCGAGAATCGTACGATTTTCGGCTGGTTTGAACGGTGCTCGGGAGACAAATGGCGAGCGGGCCGGTGTACGCACTGCCCGTTCAGCATTGCGGTCATCGGAAGCCCGCCCCTCAGGGGGGCAGGCTTGCGATGATCGAGAGTGCGATCTGCCTGTCCAAGATGGGCAGATCGTACATTTTTTAAATCACTTTACAACCTTTAAGGTGGCCATACACTGTACAACCATCGCAAGACCTTAGTCTTGCGATGGTTGTAAAGTGATTAAAAAAACGTACGATCTGCCCATCTTGGACAGGCAGATCGCACTCTCGATCATCGCTGAACGGGCAGTGTGCGCGTGCGCACATTGGCCCGTTTGGCATTTGTCTCCCGAGCACTGTTCAAACCAGCCGAAAATCATACGATTCTCGGCTGGTTTTCTAACATGCTCCTTAGACAAAAGACGTGCGACCGTACAGTAGAAACGGTCGCACGTCTTCGTTCACACTGTTCGATTCTCGTACGATCGCGGGATTTCCCGCGATTCTCGTACGAGAATCGAGCAGTGTATGGGCACCTTAACACATCACTTGCATTAGCCAGGTACTGTATGTGTTAAATCATATCTCCAAGCAAAAAGGTTTTCTTAAGCTTTGGAGAGGGTAGTAGACATGTGCAACAGCAAAAAATTTGTTTAGTTTCGTTTTGAAACAAAGAAAAAAAAATTGTTTAGTTTAGTTTAAAAAAAAAAAAAAGCCTGAGGTTCCCCCCAATTCATACCAGACCCTTAAGGTCTGGTAGGAATGTTAGAAGAATGGCAATTCAAACGCAAATAAAAAATAAAAAAGTTATCTATTACACTCCCTGCCCTGGATTAGAACCTGCAACCTTGACAATGGCAAGCCTGTACGCTAACCACTAAACTAACGCAATATGTAGCATTTGACAGCTGAGAATGTCAAATGGGCAGAGCAAGCCGTGACATCATGGCTCGCTCCGCCCATCTGTTGTCATTCGGACTGAATGTCATTTATTTGCGGCTAGTTTTCATCGGGATCGGACGGGCGTCCTGCGGCGGGACTTTTTTTTATTTCGGCAGGTCGGCGGGGGTCCTGCATCCTGATTGACTCTGGATTACATCGATGGAGCCATTTAAAAATTTTTTTTTTTATAAATGGAATAGTAACAAATTGACTGGTTTTTTTTTTTCAATTAAAGGATTTTGTCAAAAGTCTGGACTTTTTACTAACTATTTGATTTAACCCTTTCGTGACTGAGCAGCGGTACAAGTCCTTATTTAAAGGGGTACCCCGATGCAAATAAGCCCCCTTGCCCGCAGACCCCCACAACCACCGAGTCAGGGTTGTGGGGAAGAGGCCCTTGTCCCCATCGGCATGGGGACACCCTCCCAATGCCAAGGGCACGTGACCTGGTAAGGTGCAGGGAGGGGGGGTCGCTCGATCGCCCCCCCATTTCCTGCCCTGCCGGGCCAGTGCTCGGATTAAGGGTTTGGTAGGACTGTTAGGGAGGACCCCATGTTTTTTTCCCCATTTTTTGGCGGTGGGGTTCCCTTTTAAAATTCCTACCAGACCTTTCAGAAGATGACAAAAATAAAAAAGCCTGAGGTTCCCCCCCAATTCATACCAGACCCTTTAGGTCTGGTAGGAATGTTAGGAGAATGTCAAATGAAAAGCAAAGAAAAAAAAACTTTATCCATTACTCTCTCTGCTCTGGATTAGAACCTGTGCCCTGGACAATGGCAAGCCTGTACACTAACCACTACACTATTGATTCTGAACCTTTAGCCATTGAATTGTGGTAGAGGGAAAATGTTGTCATTTTTTTTTTCCTAATGTCATTTTGCTGCAACGAAATTCGTCCAATAACGTTCGTCTTAGCTGTAATTCGGATTTCGGATGCATCCGAATCTCCGAAAATTCGTCCAAAGCGAATTTCGGAACGAACCGAATCGCACATGTCTAGAGGGTAGGTCCCAGTAACTTTTATAGAAGAAATGGGGTGGGGGTTAAGGCTGTTGCTGGAACAAGAATGTGTTATTATGATGATTATTATTATTATTATTACTACTCATTATTAAGTGCTGTCAAGTCTATATCTACCCCAGCCGTCCACATGGATTGTGTTTCTCCAAAATTATCTGTTTTCTTTGTGGGTTTTCCCAATGGCATGTTTATAATTTCTATATCTATATCGATTTACCTTATTGTTGGTCATCCTCTTTTTTTTCTTTTTTTACTTTCCCAGTCTTAATTGTTTTTTTCCTTTTATGTGGTTCATAATATGTCCAAAATAAGATGGCTCCGCCCTAGTTATGTGGGCTAGCAAAAGGTTGGAATTGATGAAGGATCCATTTATTTGTTTTCTCTGCTGGCTGTCCACAGTATTCTTAAAATTCCTCATCAACATTGAAGTTCAAAGGCAGGGCTGTAGCTACTATGGGGCGAGTGAGGCACTCGCCTCAGGCGTAGGTGAGAGGGGGCGCAGCCAGGGCTGGTCTGGCTGGCTGCGCCCCCTCGCCCTGTTACTATGGCAAGCACAGGGCACCATTGGCAACAAGGGCGCCAGGCAGCCAACACAGCCACTGCTCTGCAGGGAGAAGAGGATCGGCACATGCTCCAGCTTCTCCTCGGATTCAGCTACTCCCCCCCACCTGTATGGGCAGAGGACTCTGTGTCTTCAATCTTTTTTTCTATTTCAAAAGGGAAATGTCAGGGGTCCCTGAAGCCTGGGACTTTTTTTTATTTCGGCAGGTCGGCGGGGGTCCTGCATCCTGATTGACTCTGGATTACATCGATGGAGCCATTTAAAAATTTTTTTTTTTATAAATGGAATAGTAACAAATTGACTGGTTTTTTTTTTTCAATTAAAGGATTTTGTCAAAAGTCTGGACTTTTTACTAACTATTTGATTTAACCCTTTCGTGACTGAGCAGCGGTACAAGTCCTTATTTAAAGGGGTACCCCGATGCAAATAAGCCCCCTTGCCCGCAGACCCCCACAACCACCGAGTCAGGGTTTTGGGGAAGAGGCCCTTGTCCCCATCGGCATGGGGACACCCTCCCAATGCCAAGGGCACGTGACCTGGTAAGGTGCAGGGAGGGGGGGTCGCTCGATCGCCCCCCCATTTCCTGCCCTGCCGGGCCAGTGCTCGGATTAAGGGTTTGGTAGGACTGTTAGGGAGGACCCCATGTTTTTTTCCCCATTTTTTGGCGGTGGGGTTCCCTTTTAAAATTCCTACCAGACCTTTCAGAAGATGACAAAAATAAAAAAGCCTGAGGTTCCCCCCCAATTCATACCAGACCCTTTAGGTCTGGTAGGAATGTTAGGAGAATGTCAAATGAAAAGCAAAGAAAAAAAAACTTTATCCATTACTCTCTCTGCTCTGGATTAGAACCTGTGACCTTGACAATGGCAAGCCTGTACACTAACCACTACACTATTGATTCTGAACCTTTAGCCATTGAATTGTGGTAGAGGGAAAATGTTGTCATTTTTTTTTTCCTAATGTCATTTTGCTGCAACGAAATTCGTCCAATAACGTTCGTCTTAGCTGTAATTCGGATTTCGGATGCATCCGAATCTCCGAAAATTCGTCCAAAGCGAATTTCGGAACGAACCGAATCGCACATGTCTAGAGGGTAGGTCCCAGTAACTTTTATAGAAGAAATGGGGTGGGGGTTAAGGCTGTTGCTGGAACAAGAATGTGTTATTATGATGATTATTATTATTATTATTACTACTCATTATTAAGTGCTGTCAAGTCTATATCTACCCCAGCCGTCCACATGGATTGTGTTTCTCCAAAATTATCTGTTTTCTTTGTGGGTTTTCCCAATGGCATGTTTATAATTTCTATATCTATATCGATTTACCTTATTGTTGGTCATCCTCTTTTTTTTCTTTTTTTACTTTCCCAGTCTTAATTGTTTTTTTCCTTTTATGTGGTTCATAATATGTCCAAAATAAGATGGCTCCGCCCTAGTTATGTGGGCTAGCAAAAGGTTGGAATTGATGAAGGATCCATTTATTTGTTTTCTCTGCTGGCTGTCCACAGTATTCTTAAAATTCCTCATCAACATTGAAGTTCAAAGGCAGGGCTGTAGCTACTATGGGGCGAGTGAGGCACTCGCCTCAGGCGTAGGTGAGAGGGGGCGCAGCCAGGGCTGGTCTGGCTGGCTGCGCCCCCTCGCCCTGTTACTATGGCAAGCACAGGGCACCATTGGCAACAAGGGCGCCAGGCAGCCAACACAGCCACTGCTCTGCAGGGAGAAGAGGATCGGCACATGCTCCAGCTTCTCCTCGGATTCAGCTACTCCCCCCCACCTGTATGGGCAGAGGACTCTGTGTCTTCAATCTTTTTTTCTATTTCAAAAGGGAAATGTCAGGGGTCCCTGAAGCCCCCCAACAGTAAAAAAAACACCCCTCCCACACACACACTCATCCACACATATTACTAGACATGTGCAAAGACTAAAAATTTGTTTCGGAAGAAACGGAAACGAAAAATGTTTTCATTAGTTTAATCAAATGAAACTAATTTGAATGCTATTTTGGATTTGGCCATCCAGGAGGCAGGGCGCATGACTTGCATGCCACACACGTCTGAGGCGGGGCACAATTTTCTGTTCTTGCCTCAGGTGCAAAAGGAGCTAGCTACAGCTCTGTTCAAAGGCATTAATACTTTTCCTTTCTTGCTTCTTGATTGTCCATAGATGTTCATTTTGAAGGCTAAGATGTAAAGGAGGAATTGTTAAAAAAAAAAAAGGGCACAGATAGCTAGGCACTAGAAAATATTGCAAAGAAAACAAATACTGCATAGCAGGAGATGGTCCTCCTTTTAATGTGACTTTGAGGGCAACATTGGTAAAACACTAATCATTTCAATTACATGCCTGGGAGATGCCTTTAAGCTGTATGTGGCCTTATGATAAAGTAAAATTCTCATGGACAGTGTCAGTGAAACCATATTCCGGCATTGATCTTTTTTACTGTTTCATTTCTGCTTGGCTTAAGTACAGCACACCCTTCTAATTAATTACAACCTGGAAAAAGGCTTATTTTAGAATTTTAGTTTTGGTAGTTTTTTACTCAATGGAAATTGTCCTGAATTGAATGGAGGAAGTAGAAGCCACAACAGATATTAAAGCCATACAAATGTTTACTTTTAACTTTGTACAAATTGGCCAGTGGCACAACAGTTTAATAGTATTGTTTGTGATCTTCTTTTTGCAATATCACACTGCATTGTCTTAAAAGTTTCAAACCAGAATACGCAAAAGCGATTCAAAACCACAATCCCACAAACCCCCTCCCATCACCATCTACCCAAATATTCCAAAAATATTCAAAATATAGACCTCAAGTATGTGTTTGTTATAAATTGTCTAGTATCAAGACAGTGCATGAGTACTTAATGAGGCAGAAAATAGAAAGAGCTCTGCAGTGTGGGACTTTTTTAAACTGTCTGCATTAGAAACATGTGGTCAGCTGTCTCTGCCTGTACGGTATCAGGGTGGCAAAAAGAAAAGCCACTTAAGGACTCCATGCATGAGAAAACACATCACTATGCACCACAGAGCTTGATGGGAGCAGCACCTCAATGAGACACGTGGGCAGCAGTACTCCTCCTCCTCCTCAAGTCTTGCTAATGTGCAGATACGCCATTTTATATGGACTCTTCATGCAGCTTTTTCCTGCTGTTCATGCTCCTTAAGGATGCATAGCAGCCATGTTTTGGGGGCCTGCAAATGTGTTCTTTTCCTCCTCCCCCACCTCAAGGACACAGAGCACTTTTTTAACTGCTGCAAATGTACCCTTTTCCTCCTCTTCCCAAGGGTGCAGAACAGCCACTTTCTAGTGCTCCACCTGTGCACTTTTCTTACTTCTGCTTTTCAGCTAATCACGCCATATCACTGCCAACTAGCTATGAGGAGAAAAAACTATTTTCCCAAATCACCCCTATGCCTAGAGTTTATATGCCTGTTTTTGTCAAATACCCAATTTATGCTTTTTGGGGCCTGAGCAGCAACACAGTGTCAGTTACAAAGGTATCATTATTTTGCACAGAAGACCATCCCTGTTCTCTACCAGCAAATGGAATGCCATGAGGCACCATTAGACAGAGGAGGAATACAAGATGGAGGAGGGTTGAAGTGCTGGTGGTGAGGAGGAGTGTTGGGGTGCTGGCCATCCCAGTTTGAATTAAAAACGGCCAGGAACAGCAATGCAAACTAGATGGGAGTTGTAAAGCAGAACAATGAGGGGAGTTGTCTTATTGCAGCCTTTAAATAAAAGTGTTTAACCAATGTTGAATTCCATGTAGTTAAATGTAGAGAGAGGAATGTCTATAATGGGTTAAAAAAGCAATTTCTAAAACACATGAAGAACCAGATTATCTTGGAATAAATGAACAGTGGACCCTCTGTGGTATCTGCACATTTTAAACCTCTATCATCTTCCCCTAGCCCTGAAATATGGTTTTGGTGTACAGGATCTTCAAATGAACAATGACATGTACAGGTACACTTATTTTCCTAAGGACATTTCAAAATGTCACATGGTTACCACACTTAGTGTACTGTAATCATTGAATGACATATTGACTTCCTGCTTTCACTTGGCTTTTTTAATTATCCAGCATGCACTAGCAATAATTTATCGAATCTTCCTCTGCCTTTTCTAAATCCAGTTTGTGCATCTGATAATTCTCTTTTAATGTAAATTTATAGTATCCATTGGATAACCTTTAGCATAATCTGGTGTGTGATATCAGGAACATTTTTTAAATAGTTCACAGTCTTTCAAGTCTCCTTTATTTGGCCTTTGAATATCAACTGATCTCTTCCAATCTGTCAGCTATCGAGTGGTTTTCCAGTCTTGTTGAGATACGTTCATAAGCCTGTAGAGATTGGGGCTTGGTAAGTATAATGTTGTGTAATAAACTCAATCCAATCCTCTAATATCAAGATCTTAATGGGTAAATTATGGTAGCCTGCATGTTTCCTGTGTTCTGCTTTGTAGACTATTAGACTTATTTATCAGGTATTTTTGGCTGTCTTTCGAGTGGTGTGCTGGGAAATGAAGGGTTTATACTGTGCTTTACTCATGTAGATGTCTGGATCAGGGAATGAAGGGAATTGTAATGTACATCATTCACCTCAGTCTTAACAACTTTTCAATTCTTGTAATAGATTTTAAATAAATACCGCAGGTACCTTATTGTGCCTCTGTCTCAGCTTTAAGTAATCTGGAAAGCAGTAGAGGAATGTTAATCAGAATCAGGCTTACTGAACTGCGGTCAACTTAACATTGGAAGTGTTCTGTTAAAGGGGAGGGCTGTGATATACAAGATGGTATATAGTAACCTTTTTTCCAATGTTAAAAGGAAGAGAGAGCAAAGTAAGTAAAGCAACATGCTTCCTAGTGTTGCTGCAACTTCACTGCTTAATTTGCAGCCTGGGCATGTACAGCTTACATACAGTGAAAAAAAGGTGAGATGCTTTTCTACTAGTGAAACAGAATTACAAATCCTTTGCAGGAAAAAAATGTTTTCCTCTATGTATTTAACTATGCATTTAGCTGTTTGCCTGGAGTTTAGCTTTAGCCATCTTCATGCTGACTTTACTATATTCCTTCTAAAAACAGTAACATTTGGTATAATATTTTATAGGTAACTATGTATAGTTTATCACTGGCGACAGCTACGACAGATGTGCTGCTGATATTCTCTTCAGTATTAAATGTCTTGTAATATACCTTACAATGTCCATTAACAGTAAGCAAAGATTGTTTATTACAAAAGCTCCATGTCCTTTTATACCGTGCTAATTTGTATATAGCACTTCAGTACTTCTATAAACTTGACTGAGCAATCCATATATTATAATAAAATGTGGAAGAATACCAAATTATTTTTGTCTTAACATAATACACAGCAGCTGCTATATTTAATTAGCAGACATTTAATGAACATCTGTATAGCTCCCCAAACAACTGGAAAACATATACACCAGTGAGTGCATTGGCATCTATTGGATAGCACACAGGCATATTAATTAGTAACCTTATTAGACATCTGTCTGAATTGCACAATGTTTTTCAGAAATGCACAAGAGCTAGTTACAAATTTAAATATTGTTTTATTTCCAAAACTTTTTGAAAACGTAACAATCTTAAAACTATGAATGCGTTCAGATTTCAGACAATTTACTTTGTTATCTAATTTATTTTGCTTTTGTTAAAAAGGGTCACATTTGTCTGGTAACATTTTGGAAGCTTTGTAAATGAATGAAGCAGATGTTACATTCCGTGCGTATATACTGTACCAGCCACAATTGATGTTTAACACATTCATTCAGCTGAGATAGTGGTTCAGTCACATTTTTTGCCTGTTTTCACACAGGTTTCACACCTAGATTTAATTTTCATGTTTCTCCCTCAATAGAGATCCCAGTGCCAAAATTATGTAAAGGAAATGTTTAGACAGTAATATTTAAGTTTAGAATGTTAGATAATACATATATTCTGACAAAAGACCATTTTAAAAAACGGCACCCCCCTCTCTTATCTCACTCTTTCACTCTTTCTGAATTTCCCAGACACAAGTGAGGTCACATGAATGCACAGGAATGGGGGCACACTCTAACAGGAATCAGCGCGGGCACGAGAGCTGGAAGGAGAGTCTTGATTTGCAGAGCATGTTTGGGAATGAGGAGGACTGAACTGTCAAAGTCTGGATCTCAGCTTATCCTGCATATAGAAGCATTGGATAAAAAGCAACATACACTGTGCGGGTTAGGTGACTGGGCTGTGAAAAATAATACAAATTAAGACTTCTTCTTTAACTCTTTCCTTACACACATACATAGTAAACATATTTAAACCAACACACCATGGAAGGGGTGGCCACCCAAC
>NW_017306754.1:478583-513413 GCF_000935625.1 Nanorana parkeri | reverse complement strand
TAAGTAGCACATAAGCCTCTCAATACCAGCATCTCCTCTTGAGGCATTTGCTAAAGTGCATGTGAGCTAATGTTATTATGTTACAGTGGAACACTCTTGCTGCCGTTCCAACATAAGGATTACAGACTGCCTATTGTCTCAGGCTAATGGTAACAAGAGGGGGAGGCCATTTTTTAATGCTTGTTTTATCAGAACAACAACAAAACAAAAAACCCTCAAGTTCTAAATCTGTTTGAAAAAGGTCAGCACTATGGAGAGCTCCACCCAACACATTCTTCACCCAACACATTCTTCACCCAACACATTCTTCACCCAACACATTCTTTTTTTAAAAGGCAGGGATTGATGTATACACTGAGTGGCCAGATTATTATGACCACCCCATCAGTACTTCGTTGGTCCACGAGATAACTCCACGAGATGACTTCGTTGGGCCCCCTCGTGACTCCACGAAATGTTGAAAGGTGATGCGAGGAATCTGACACTGCACTGTTGCCCTTCTGTTGTCTTGTACCAGTCTTGCCACTCTCCGTTCTGCCCTAACACTGACTAGTCGCTGACGGCCACAATCCGCACGTTCAGACCCAGATTTTCTGCTGACGGTCCAGTCTTTAAACACTTTAACAACAGCTGCTCTTGAACATTTAACGCATTCTGCTGTTTTGCTGAAACTCGCTCCATGGCTTGAGCGCCAACAATCATCCCACGTTCAAAGACTGGTAAATCGCGTTGTTTACCCATATCTTCAGAAAGAAATCACTTCTACTGTCGTGGTAAACAACCTGCTTCCTTATTTATAATGGTCTGGCCCTTTAGCAACTTCAGCATGAAATTATAGCTAAATATAGCTAATTTGCCTACAAATGTCAGGTGGTCATAATAATCTGGCCACTCAATGTAAAGTTCATTGCTCTCTGTGAAGGGCTCTTGAATATGTAGACACTATAGAAATTAATGATATAAATACAGCAATCATCACTGATCATTTGCAATTTAACATATGTGATTGAGAACTTTCTTGGTGACAGCATGCTGGTTGTTAGGTTAGCACAGCTGTCAAAGTGGAATTGGTTAGAAGGTTTGTACTGGATCACTATCTGCATGGAGTTTGTGCCTGCAGCATCTCAGTACGTTTCATAGAGGTTGTCTTTTGCCCTCTGTACAGCAGAAAATAATAGCAACCAGAAGGGTTTGTGGTAAAATGGCCCTAGTTTGAGTGCTCACATGAATGAGTGTAGAAGAGACATTACTGTGTAAGTTCCACTAGGTTGGCACTAAAATGAGGAGTACTTTGTAAAACTCTATAGAATGTGTTAGCTGTGGACAAATAAGTAGCATCAATGGTAATTGTGAATTTTCTGACCAGCATATGTGAGTGGGCCATTCCTTTTCCATTATTAAACCAAATGCAAAATATTCATACACAAAACATAACCAACACGTTATTCAGGGAACATTAAGATCTACTTTTTTGAACCATGATTTCAACAATCCCCGAACAGATGTGGCACAAGCTTAATGGGAAATTTCCATAGCATCTGCAACATTTATGAATGAAAGTGCTGTGGTTAATGATCCGCACAGATACCTGCATAATGCACTTGGTTCATTTGGGTGCTAATAGCTGGCATTTCACATGCACATTATTACTAATGACTGTGAGTAGCTGTCTATTATTTCATTACTGTCTTTTTACAGTAAAGAATATGCTAATTATAACTATAATCAGCGGCCTAAATGACCAAGTTTCTATTAGTACTTAGAATGTTCAGCATACTGGCATCAATGTTCATTAACCCAATGGTTATGGGATCACCAGAATGTCACTAAAATCCTTCCCAAATGCTGCAACAATAATCTGCTGTATACTCAGTGGTTTTATATTTTTTATTGCTGGCATGATCATACTTGCGGTGAGAAATATTGTTTTATCTATTTAAATAACAGTAAGAAGTCTTCTATTTTCATAATTTCTACTACATGTTAAAGAATATTCTAGATAGAGCCACTTTTCTGAAGATGGACATAAAACTGAGGCAGTTCATGCCATACGTTTTGTACTAGATATTCATTCTGGTGAAGTTCATTTAGCTGTCATCCTTCCCTGTGCTTTCCTAGCTTTTCCCACAACCATTCAGGCTGGATTGTGCCATTGAACGCAATCTCTTTATACACAAATTGCATAGGCACTTGTTTGCTGTGTACTTGGAGCTGCCAGTCCTGCTGTACGGCTCAAAGCCTTTACCAGTAGTCAAAGTGATTCTCACAGCATCCAGTAGGGTTGATTGCTTACATTGACCTTCATGCTCACAATAGTTAGACAGCTATAATACAGCAAAAGTCTTTATGTTTTGTCACTTTCCATTCAGTACCATATAGGTACACACTTCATGCATATGCTAATTTTCACTGCTATTCATCATTAATCCTTCTCACATCACACTTCCTCTAGTGAGAATAGGGCAAAGCAACAGGTTCACATACTCCTAGTTCCTTTGCTTACCTTATGCTCTGTTCAGCTGCCAACAATGAGGAGTAAGGTAAAAGTTAGATCTTACCCAGGACTAAGGGCGCTCTCACTGACCCTATGTAACAGCAGTGAACCATTCACCAAGCACATGCTCTGTCACATGAGATTATTGAGGTGGGTAAGAAGCAATGTGTGTAAATAGTATGTCTTGGAAACTTCAGCTAATTAAAGGACAATGATCATCTTATTAGTGCATGACATAAAACATGCATTTCAGGGGGTTGGACTTTGGTAGTGTTAGATCTGCTGGTCGTGGGCTCTGCAGTTGGTATCCTAATATGATAACAGTGTTTCAGAGTGTCTGTTGTGCCTTCAGTTTCCAAGACTTTTTTGTCATCTTGACACTCATCTACCCACCTATCTCCACAACCTATGAAGGCAACCAACTTTAGGACCCTCCACAATTTGAGCTACCAGAAAGTTCTTCACAACTGACACGATCTAGTGTCTCCACGTACACTACAAAGCTGTCACATGGAAGGAAGAATAGTAAGTCACTTGCTCCTCCATACCCAGACAAAATGGGCATTGGGGGAGGGGAGGAAAGGTGAGTATGTGCTGCTGATCAACCCAAGCATTAAAGTGAACCTGCCTGCATAGGCAAAGCACAGGTTTACTCTAAAAAAACCTGCAAGAAGGCTTTAGGATCCAGCACTGTCTAAAATTCTTTTAAATCTAGCTGCTGAAGTCGGCCGAGTGGCTCAGTCGAGCCGAAGGCATATGCTTCGGCTCAACTGAGCCGGGGTGAAAGCCGAAGGAGAGAAACACTGCTTTTTCTTTTTTTTTTTTTATTCTGACATAGAGCCGTTGGCTGCCATCAGAAAAAAAATGTTCACCATGGGAATGCATTGCTAGATTCCTATTGGCTATTTCAATTTGCAATAGCCGATAGCAAACTAGCTATTGCACCCGCCCACTGCTGCTGTCAATCAGCAGAGGGGACCTGCAGTTCTCCATCAGGTCCAAACTAGTGATTGACAGCAGCAGAGAGCGGGTGCCATAGCAATCTAGCAATGCATTCCTATGGCAAAATGTTTTTTTTTTCTTTTTATTGACGGCAGCAGAAGCGCTAGCCAATAGAAAACAGTTGGGCGGAGCTAGCTGTCACTGCTAGCTCCGCACAATCGTTTTCTATTTATTTTTCTACTTTTTAAACAATTTTTCTGTTCTGCTCGGTCCCACAGAGGGACCGAGTAGAACAGCCGAGCTGAATGCCGCACAGCTGCATTCGGCTATTTTCTCACTGCTATAAGAATAGACCGAACAGCAGCGAGTAGCCTGCCGGAGGTTCGGATTAGCAGATCCAGATGTTGGATCGGCTAAGTCGAACTCCTTCTGCACTTCGGGTCGGCCGAACATGCTGCACATGTTCGGCCGACCCGAAGCCACATGAAGCCACCCGATGTACGGCTGATTTCAGACGATATACGGATGGAATCAGCCGTACAAACCTTATGAAATCATGGTGAAATCATTTATTTGATTCTATCAGGACGCTGTTCGTGTATTCAACACTTGTCTCATGGTCTGCTTGCTTCATTTTGAGAGCAGTGGCTACAAATGTAACAGATAATAGTTACACCACCTGCCCCAGTGATTATAATCCTTTCAACATCTCTGGAAAGATTTAAACACAATCGATGAGGATCCAAGGCTAAATAGTCACATTGTATCTCAATTTGAGTTATATATTGTTAATTTATAATTCTTCAGCGCTGTGTTCTCAATGATCTTGAGTTTAAAACTGGTACCATTCATTATGCTGATCAGCTCGTCCTAGTGTGCATGGTTTTGGGATGTGAGTGAGCCGGTTATTGCAATAACAATTTTTAGATAAGTTACGGGTGGTGGTTAATTAGGGTATTTAGAATGACCAAAGATTTTAAATTAATAAATGTATACAATTTTGTACTACATTTTTGACTCTCTGACCCTCATTAATACTGTACTTTGATTTGATCCTATCTTGATCATCTCACAATCTTTTCTCTGTCTTGTTTAACAGTTGGGGGTTGTTTTTGAGAGTCACTTGACAATTGATTTACACCATTTTAGGGTCTAATTAAGATTGGGTTTGGTACTCTGGGTATAACCCCCCTCTTTTCATAAGGTTGATAATATACTTTCAATGTTTTTAAATGCTTTGTAAATACTCGCATACATATACCTCTTATATAGAGCAAAGCTTGTGTGTACAAGCCCTAAAAGTGATCATTATAGTCTGTGAACTCATGAACCCCATGTGATAGAGGTAGAAAAGTATGAACATTTTGATATCTAGACTTGCAGCTTAATTGTATTGTAATTAGATGAGATTTCTATACTCATGCAGCACCCCATTAAGTGAGATTTCTATACTCATGCAGTGTCCCATCAAGTGAGATTTCTATACTCATGCAGCACCCCATCAAGTGAGATTTCTACACTTACACAGTGCCCCATCAAGTGAGATTTCTATACTCGTGCTGTGCCCCATGAAATTAGATTAATATACTCAGGCAGCGCCCCATAAAGTGAGATTTCCATACTCATGCAGTGCCCCATCAAGTGAGATTTCTATACTCATGCAGTGTCCCATCAAGAGAGATTTCTATACTCATGCAGCGCCCCATCAAGTGAGATTTCTATACTCATGCAGTGCCCCATCAAGTGAGATTTCTATAGTCATGCAGCGCCCCATCAAGTGAGATTTCTATACTCATGCAGTGCCCCATCAAGTGAGATTTCTATAGTCATGCAGCGCCCCATCAAGTGAGATTTCTATATCCGTACAGCACCTCATCAATGAGATTTCTATACTCATGCAGAGCCCCTTCAAATTAGATTTCTATATTCATGCAGCGCTCCATCAAGTGAGATTTCTACACTTATGCAGCGCCCCATCAAGTGAGATTTCTACAGTCATACAGCGCCCCAGCAAATGAGATTAATATACTCATGCAGCGCTCCATCAAGTGAGATTTCTACACTTACGCAGTGCCCCATCAAGTGAGATTTCTACAGTCATACAGCGCCCCATCAAGTGAGATTTCTACTGTCATGCAGTGCCCCATGAAGTTAGATTAATACACTCAGGCTGAGCCCCATCACATGAGATTTCTACAGTCATGCAGTGCCCCAGCAAATTAGATTAATATACTCATGCATTGCCCCCTCAAGTGAGATTTCTACACTAATGCAGTGCTCCATCAAGTGAGATTTCTATACTCATGCACAGGGCCGGATTTACTCTTTGCTGGAACTCCTGTGACAGGTGAGAGAGGAAGAGCACAGCTCTCCCCTCTCACTGTCTATAGTCTACACGGAGAGGCAGGGTTACTTTTAACCCGGCCTCTCTGCTCACTGCAGTCAGAGACTCGGGACTCGGCGGCGGAGGACGGAACCAAAGGAGAGAGGTAAGTGCTGGGGAGGGGGGAGAAGGCTCTACACCGTTTATATGTGAAATCGGCGACATCGCTGATTTCACATGTAAACGAAAAATCGTCTGCCTCACTCTACATTTAGTCCTGCTTGTACAAAGCAGGACTGAATGTAGAGAGGGCAACTTCCCCACAAGGACACCGCTGCCGCCCCTCTGCGCCCTGCCGCCCCAAGGCCAGGCCTCGGTGGCCTTGTGGGGAATCCGGGCCTGCTCATGCAGTGCCCCAGCAAATGTGGTTTGTATACTCATGCAGTGCCCCACCAAGTGAGATTTCTATACACATGCAGCGCCCCATCAAGTGAGATTTCTATACACATGCAGCACCCCGTCAAGTGAGATTTCTATACTCATGCAGTGCCCCATCAAGTGAGATTTCTATTCTGCATTTTGTATTTCTGTTTTTTCATTGTTACTTCCAAAAATGTAGTATTCTTTTATTTTTGTTTTACTTTTTAAGTGACATATATTACATTTAAAATGACAGGGTCTGGATCTGTCTTGTGACGAAACTGGTTTGTAATGGCCAACACTGACAACAGAAATGGTTGAGTCACAAGACAGGTTTTTGTGATTATTTTAAGATAAAACCTGATGTGTAAAACCTCTTTTACCAAACATAGCCCTCCGTAACCCCAAATACCCAGCTATTGCTACAACTTAAGTAACCCACTTTTGCTTTCTGTTTGAAGCTCGCTTTACAATAGCAAGAATGGTTACTTTCTTTACAAACACTGATTCAATGCAATTATCTTTCAGACTACCAGTGGGTGAGCTAGTTCAAAAACTCTTCACATTGCCTCATTACACCAGAATATCTTTAGGTGACAGTATTACCTAATTAGTCCTTATGGCCTAATGATTTAGGGGAGTATCCTAACAAAACTTTAAAAAGGTTGTATTCATATAATTTATATGAAAAAAATTGTTACAAACAGCCCACTGTTTCCTGCTCCCAAGTGATTCTTTTCTGTGAGAATCTACTTAGTCAAGTCTGGGAACTAACACAATTAGTTACATTAAATGAAACAACATGCACTCAGTTACAGCTGAGAAACGTAATCTACGATCAGCCCAAGCAATGTCAATAATTAAAGAGCCATTGATTGTGCTGTTCAACATTTCCCAGTACAAGACATAATTTGGTTTAACTATCTCCCTGCTGAAATAAATATGCTATTTGCACATCTATTTAGATTGCACACCAGAAGAAACATGCACTAATATTACCAAACTATAAATAACAATAATAAGGTGAATTGTTGCTCAATTTAGTCATCCAGCACCACTTAGTCATTTTTGCTGTATGATTTATTCCATGGGTGCTCAGCCTGTTTAATCCTGTGTCAGGGTAACAGAGTTCAACTAGTTTTCAACTAACTGCTCCTTTTGAAGACTAAAATATTTACATTCATGTGCTATTTATAAATCTATGGACACCACAAACCAGTCACATGATTTCCTTTTGGAGCCTCCTGGACCAAAGTTTGAGCATTGGCCCCTCTGTTAAGTACACCTGCCTATTAATTTAAAGGGATAAACAGTGCATCATGTCACTGGAAGTCAATGTATAAAGCCATCAGACATGATCAAGAACTTCACCAAATATTGTTATTGGGAATATGTGAGATCTAGGTGACTTTGACCACATAATGATTGATGGTGGCATGTTGCTGGATTCAGAATATCAGATACTGCTTGCCTTCTAGGAATTTCAACAAAGTTCAGTTTCTGCTGTTAAATGCAGATGGCTATTCCAATACATTGATTGAACAAAATAATGTAAATATTTAGTATAATATTCAAGTATATGTAAACCCTAAATTTATTTTGGCTTCATGCCTCACTGTATATAGTTTTTTCTAAGCACATCTTTTTCTTTTTTAATCTGTTGCAAGGTGTCTTAACTATTCCTGCTACGAGCTTCTTTTCCTTTTCCCTTCCATCATATTATTTCATGAGTAATATATTACACAAAAAACTTTGTGCAATGTAACCAAGAAATGTATACTCATTTTATATAATTATCTTAATAATTAAAGAACTATGGGGTTAAGTCTTTCCCCCATAGTTCTCCTTAGGGTAACGGGAGGACACAAACTAGAGTCCTCCCATCACCCTAGGCTCAGTATACTGAGACGCCGCAGCTGAAGCGGATCCCAACAATTGTGCCGGGATATGCTTAGCTGTGTGACTGACAGCTGGCTCTGCATATCTAGAGGCAGAGCCAGCTGTACCCGCCCCCTCCACCGTCCGTTTCGCCAGTCAGCGCTGGATCGGAGCGGAGAGGGGGGAATCCAGCCCCTCCCCTGTCACGGCAGAGAGCCGTGACAGGATCGAGAGGTGAGCGAACGCCGGTATGTGTTCGCTCACCTCCCGATCTACTGAGCCGACCTGTGACAGTCTCATTGTCACAGGTCGGCTAGAACTATGAGGTGAGTGATAAGGACCCACCTCATAGTTCTCCTTTAAGCAAAAACTGTACCCCAATCTTATGCAAATATTGTATAATAGTCACCAGTAAGTGAGACGGGATATTTAATGATCCAGGATCTGGTTCTCTCAAATGAGTGTGTGACTTGATTGAAATGTATAAAACATAGCAATGTAGTTTAACGGAAAAGTATTGGACGAGTAAGATGTACTCTTCCCAATACTTAGAGCTGGCATGTGACACGGCAGCTGCCACACATCGGCTGCAGAGATCGAGAGCAGAGTGATCACAAACAAGCTCATTGGAGGGAAAGACAGGGGAGGGGGCGGGCACGGCTGGCTCTAGAGAGGAAGAGCCAGCTGTCATTCAGGCAGTGGGGTGAATCCTGACAATATTGTCGGAATCCTTCCTAGCTGCAGTGCAGCTCTGCACTGTCAGTATGTAGCGGGCAGTAAACCACTATATGCTGAGATGTGATCACAGGGGTAAATTAGTAAATGCCCTCCTGAGACCCAAAAGAGAACTATGGCCAAAAAAAGATTTGACTTTAGTTCTCTTAAATATTTTGTGATGAAAAGAGAATGAAGAGAATGCCTGTACATTGCTGGGAAAAACACAGCACAAAAAAGGTTTACCTAAAGCCGGTAAAAGGTTATCAAACTACTGTAGGTTCAAGTAAAACATTAATGATTTATTCTTTGTACAATTAGCCACACAAAGACAGGTATCCAAAAAAGTCTGGCTTTATTGTAATAGTTTCCAGATAAAAATCCAAAATCAAACATAGTACAGCAAACACATTTACAAGGTATCTCTCCCACACCAGCCCCAGTTACGCATTTCAACAACCGGGCTCAATCAAGTGATGAAGCCCAGGTGGTGAAATGCGTTAGATAAATTGGTGTGGGAGAGATATCATGGTAATGTGTTTACTGTACTACGTTTGATTTTCGATTTTTATCTAGAAATTGTTGCAATAAAGCTGGACTTTTATGGATACCAGTCTTTGTGCGGCTGTTGAACAAACAATTGTTAAAGGGGTGAAAGCACACTGCAGCCTTCACCCGGCATACACATTAACCGACAGTCAGAGCTGGAATTGGAGCGGTGAGTTATTGGTGCATGAATTACTCATTTCTGAATTATATTCAATCCAATTCTGCATAATAGTAATAGCATTATTATTATTATTATTAATATTATTATTTTGTCATGCCATAAACATTTTTATTGTAATTTTCAGGCCTAAAATGTGGAATATAACATGGGTGCAAAAAATGAAAAAAAGGCCTCAGTCATGAAGGGGTTAATATGATTTTGCTTTACTCTCACCAGTATCATGTTGTTGAAGAGTCACATACTGTACATAATGGCCAGCAAAGCAATGGCAACTTGCCAAGAGGGAATCCCAATAGACAGAATATTCATGACAGCACATGCCAGGGGACGACATTACATTGCATGATATAGTAGCCTACAAGCAACTCTCTAGTCTGGAAGCCAAGATCAAGTGGCGGCAGCAGTGTTAACATCTCTACTACTACAAACATTCAGAGCTGGTAGAGAAATATAGTTATTTGGCAAAACTAAGGAAATGGCTTAAGGGGAATATATTCTCAATGTAACCCTTTAGTAGAAAGTACCTCAGCACACTTAATGCCCTAACTAAAATAAATCAATTGCTTGGTGTTTTAACAGGGATACATTTAGTATTAGAAATGTTGCATATACAAAATGCAATGAACAGATTCACACCATAGTTTGCAAATAATGAAAATAAACAACACACAAACTACTTGACGATCCACAAACCTGGGCGCACACAATCAAAACATAGCATAATGAACATCAATAATATATGGATCCTACCATAGATATAGAATCCATCAGTTTGCAATCTGAGATTTGTATGACGACTACATACTTATGTCAATCATAAATCTCCAGCTTAAGTAGACATAATTTATGGGTGAAAACTGATATCAGATAAAGCAGTACCCAAGAGGAGATGGCAAACAGAAACTAGAAAGCAGGGTACAGCTAGTTATCCACATAATGAATGATAAAGGTACTGCATGGTGACTTATGCATATACACTATACAATCCCGGTAGTGCATAATAATATTGGAGCAGAGCACACTTCAATTGGATATCAGAAAGAAATGTAATCAATCAAATGTATGATTTGAAGGGATCCTAGAATGCTGTGAGTGTGACTACTCCAGTGCATTACCAAAAAAATTATTTCAAATAACAGTCAAGCAAATTGCTATGTTGTTCATTATAGGTAGTAACAGTCTCAATATGCCATGTATGTAAAGCAAATGCATTAAACAAGTGGAACCCTATGCAAGGGTACTATATCTACCATACACAGAGTATCAATATAAAGCTCATGCATTTAAGTAGAAATTACATTTATCCATACACAAAGGAAGATGAATCAATCGATCAAATGTATGAGTGTGAATTGTATTATAGTACAAGCATTGCTCACCATGTATCCAGTCCAGGCCTGCTGCCGTATAGTCTGACCACCTCCTGGTAATTTTTACAGTGGGCATGTATACTTTGCACCGGGCAGGAGAGGAGGGTTACCTGCTGTCAGATATATATGCGTTGTCTTAACTTATGTAATTGCTATGGTCACATTTATGTTGCACAGCTAATCTATGCAACCATGACAATTTACTGCATAGTTCAAGTTATGCATTCACAAATTTTGAATCTGAATGTTATTATTATTATACAGGATTTATATAGCGCCAATAGTTTGCACAGCGCTTTACAATATAAGGAAGACATTACAGTCACAATACAATTTAAGACAAGATGGTAAGGAGGGCCCTGCCCGTGAGGGCTTACAATCTAAAAATGGTAGGAATGTTTGTTAGTTTCATTGTTCCCCTGATATATAAGTACTGATTGTTATGATTTACTGTAATAATTACATAGTTACATAGTTAGTCAGGTTGAAAAAACACACATGTCCATTGAGTTCAACCTATAGAGATATGAAAAACAAAAAAAGAAGAAAGACCTAAAACAGAACGCTATGCCCACAATTACATAGATTGATCCAGAGGAAGGCAAAAAACCCCCTATAAAGCATGGTTCAATTTGCTTCAACAGGGGAAACAAATTCCTTCCTGATCCCATAAGGCAATCGGATATTCCCTGGATCAACAATCTCTGATGCTTACTATACCTATAAGAACTCAATATCCAGTAATATTCTGTGCATTTAGGAACATACAGATTTTTTTTTAAACAATTAACTGAGCTAGCTAGAACTAGTTCCTGGGGAGTCTGTTCCACATTGTCACAGCTCTAACTGTGAAGAATCCTTTCCGTATGCAAAGGTTAAACCTCTTTACCTCCAGACGCAAAGAGTGCCCCCTTGTCCTTTGCAGTGACCTTAAAGTGAATAATTTGGCACCAAGCTCACTATATGGACCATTTATGTATTTATACATTGTGATCATGTCCCCCCTTAATCCCCTCTTCTCCAGAGAGAACAAATTCAGGTCAGCTAATCTTTCCTCATAGCTGAGCTCCTCCATGCCTCTTATGAGTTTAGTCACCCTTTGCTGCACTTTCTCCAGTTCCACAACAATTACTTTAGTGGTGTCAAGGGAGTTTTTTGTCTCCCCTATATGAAGTACAAAGTTGACAATACTTTATGCCTATTTGGATCTGACACTCACACTTAATACATTTGACTTTTCTTTTCATTTGATTAAATAATTTTTCTAATTTTATTTAATTGATTGCTTGTAGTGAACACTAGAGATGTCGCGATACCGATACTAGGATCGGTATTGGGACTGATACAGGGCATTTTGACAAGTACTCGTACTTGTCAAACTGCCCCGATACATAGCGCCGATGCTTGCGCTATGTTTTTTTCTTTACCTTCCGTGCTGTGCGGTCCTCTGGGTAGTCACCAGCCACCTACATTAGAACCCCACCTTGAGCATCGCCCACCGGAGCAGCAGTGACGCGACGCTCCTCTCCAGCTCAGCGCCGACTACGTCCTCACGCGTGAGGAAAATCGCTCAGCACCTTGTGAGGCACCTCGATTGAACAGGCACCAGTAAGTGAGATGGGGTCTGTGTGAACAAGAAGAATCTATTGCTGCAGTGTATTTGGAATATGTACTGCACATGTACTACATATAGAATACACGGCAGCAATAGAGTTACAATTATCCCCTGCTAACATGAATAGATTAAATGATCCATAGTACATAATATGTAGTTGTACTATGGATCATTTAACCTATTCATATTAGCAGGGGATAATTGTAAATCTATTGCTGCAGTGTATTCTATATGTAGTACATGTACAGTACATATTCCCAATACCCTACTACTACATATACAGTACACACTTCCAGTACACTATAGCAAAAGATTTACAGCCAGTCCTGTCCCAGCTTCCCTCACTCACAGTTTCACTCTGATCTCTGTTGCCTCACGCGGTGCCTCTCGTAGTCGGCGCTGGGCAGCATCGCTGTACACACTTCCAGTACACTGCAGCAATAGAATTACAATTCTGCCCTGCTAACATGAATAGGTTAAATGATCCCAGAGGCAGATGCATGATCACATTTGTAGTTTCACTATAGCTGTGTGAAAGCAAATACAAATGTTTTATTGTTCTAAAACAGTCTTAAATTAAAGTTCTTAGTAATCATAAAGAAATTGGCCTAACATCATTAGTCTGTATTGTTTTTTTTAAATGTCACCTGTCCCTTTAAGAATTGTCCAGCATTGTTCACAAAGACGGCGACTCATCGGAATTTTTTAAAATATTGTGTCTAGCCCATACAGCAGCCCTTCAGTTCAGGGCTCCATTGGCCAAAGTGAGCCAAAGGTTCAGCTGAAGTTAGATCCTTCGTCTCCTTAGTGTCAGGGTTCCACCCTAACTTTACTGGTGACTTTACCAGGGCAGATGCACTTTGCAGAATAACCAAGCCAAATGTTGCTCAGCGTTATTCGGCTATTCACTTACTGCCGTTCCGCCCCTGTGAGAAAAGGGCGAACGGCAGCGTGTGAACTGCTGGAGGTTCGGCTCAGTCAATCCAGATGTTCACCCAAGCCGATTTATTCACTTCGGCTCAGGCAAACATGCAGACCAAAGCCAGCTGAAGACAGCCGATGTACAGCTTATTTTAGCTGATGTACGGCTAATATCAGCCGTAAGGGGCCGAAGTGAATAGCCAAATGACGTTTAGCTAAGTTCACTTGGGCTCGGTTATTCACTCGGCTGCCTTCGGCAGCTGAGTGAATAACCCTCTAAATGTTTTTGGCCATTAAGGTCAAAGTAGCAGTTTCTCTTGATAGCCCACCACTCTGCTGCCAATACATATCTTCCAGAAATCTTCTCTTGACCATTTTCCTGTTTTTAGAGCTTAGACGTATAAAATCCTTCTTTCTGCCACACATGGCAGTGTTCTGCAACTGGCTGCTCAGGCACTAAGCACTACATTTTGGAAGGAATGGGGGAGGGTGTAAGGCTTACCTATTCCCAAAAGTACCAGTTATTTCGCAGTGCTTTTGCTGGTAAATAGGGTAGTGAAAAGCACAAAAAAAGTTTGTTTAGAAGCATTTGCATCATGATGGAGCTTACAATCCCTGTCAGGGGTTTACATATTAATGTATTCCACAAAACAAATAAAAAAGGTATTTCCTTTTTTAAGTCCACTGCAATAATAAAAAAAAAAAATATATATATGTATATTTTTATATATATAATAGCAGCATATCTTGTTAAATAGTATTTTATATTTCAATAAATTAAATTATCAGCATGACGCAAGTAGTTTGCTTCATACAGCCTATGCCCAAATACTCTTGATGTTCTGAGGGTTATTCAGGCTTACTATAAGTAAGTAACCTCGGTAATGCCAGCTCCTGGAAATAAGGGATATCTCAACCAAGCAATAGTTTTATGTAGGAGTCAGCAGAGGAGCGGACCTGAGAGAACTTTCTCTCTCAGGTCAGCGCCTCTGCTGATTGACATCAGGCAATGGGCGGATCAATAGCCAGTCTGTTATTTGCTACTGCAATTTAAAAAAGCCAATAGCAGAATGGCTATTGCTCCTGCAAAGGAGCGGACCTGAGAGAAAAAGTTCTCTCTCAGGTCCACTCCTCTGCTGATTGACATCATGCAGTGGGCTGAGCAATAGCCAGCCTGTTATTGGCTATTGCAATTTAAAAAACCCCAAGAGCCCGATGGCTATTGATCCTGCAGAGGAGCAGACCTGAGAGAGAAAGTTCTGTCTCATGGCCACTCTTCTGTGATTGAAATCAGGCAGTGGGTGGGTGCAATAGCCAGCCTGCTATTGGCTATTGTTTATGTCTTGCCCACTGCCCGATGTAAACATTTTCTTTGGCGGTTAATGGCAAGTTTTTTTTTGTCGGGTCTGCAGGACGAGATCACTGGACGAGATGGTCAAGATGTTTTTTTTGGTTTTAATAAAGGAATTGTCAAAACCCTGTGTTGTTTTTTTTTCAAAAAAAGGACTTTTTCACAGTGTTGTTGATTTACATTTGTAATGTTTATATGGTGAATGAGTAGGGGTAACAACTACCCCTTACTCATTCACAAGGGGGGCAGCATCCAGGGAACCCAGATTCCTATAAGCCCGCTGCGAGCAGACCCTCATAACCACTGGGCGAAGGTTGTGGGGGAAGAGACCCTCGTCCTCATTGACATGGGGACAAGGTGCTTTGCCGGGGGCCGAGGGTATGGTGCAGGAGGGTGGGCGTATGCTTGTCTACCCTCTTTTCCTGCTCTGCCAGGCTGCTGCTTAGAACAAGGGGGAAGGGGGCTCAAGCTTTTTATTTTTTGGGGGGATTGGGGCCACCCCTAAAATTTCTACCAGACCTAAAAGGGTCTAGTATGGATTGCCGGAGGGAACCACACACTGTTTTTTTGTTTTTATTGTTTGTGTCGACTGATAAACTTTAAAAAAGTTTTCTATGAGAGATCTCTTCTACTTTGTTGACATTCAAGATGCTCCCGAATGTGAACAAAGAGGCAGAGGACTGTCACAGAATAACACACAGCTCTCTGCTCCTTTGTTCCATTCCAGATGACATTTGGGAAACATTTTGGACCCACCCAAACTTCATTATAAAAAACATTTGGAGTCGTTTGGATTCATTATTTCTGTCATTTGGAAATTCGGATTCATCCAAATGTCCGAATATGTAGAAATACGTACGAATGTAAATTTAGAACACAACAAATCGCACATGTCTAATTTTTATACAATGTTGTACTAAGCTTATAGTGCCAACATTTTATTACAATTACTGTATATTTTACTGAAAATTATTTTTCTGTGAAAACTTCTTTATTGTTTCCATTTTACATGCTCACAATATATTTCCAGCCACAATTGTGGTAAATACATGGCTTTAAATGTAAACTGTTTCTTAAAATTATACCTGGCAATACTAGAAAATTTACAATAAAACACTCTTAAATTCATCTTTCATTGCCAGTGAATATCATTTAAGAAACAAACTCGTAACACCTTTGGGTAACCAGAGGGTGTGAAATTACAGTAAAGCCCAAAATAGGACAAAGCTGTTACTTCTAACTATAAGGTATTATTTAATACAAATACAAAAGACAATAACTAATAAATTGAGAAAAACATATTTTGAAAAGGTTTTAAGAGGTAATACAAACAAGTTGTTTATATTGAAAATGGAAAACAAATGATATAGTGGCAATGGAAACGTACTGTATAATTAGAGTAATTAGTTGCAAAAATCACACTCTGTAATTGTCATGCTGTTTAGTAAAAAAAAACTACACCTGATCACTGATAGATGTGCTGTTTGGTATGTATAATAAATTAGTGTTTATACTATTGTCCCAATTCATGAAAGGGTCAGGTCACCCAAAACTGATATTTCTAATACCCTTTTCTTGCCTCTGTGAATTTGCACCTTAGGTTGTCTCCCTCATCAGGGTAATTTGGCACTCTTGTTGCATTCTCTATAATATAAGATAATTTTACAATTCTAAAGGGAAAGAGAATAGACAAAGCCGGCAACAAAATTGACAGAAGGCAGTGGGAGGCAGCCATCCTGCTATTGGCTACTGTAATTTAAAATAGTCAACAGCAGAATGTTCTCTCTCAGGTCCACTCCTCTGTGACTGACATCAGGCAGTGGGCAGAGCATTAGCCAGCCTGCTATTGGGTATTTCAATTTTAAATAGGGAAAAGCACCCTCCAATTGCCAAGGGCATGTGGTCTGGTACAGTGGAGGGGGTGGGGGCACTCGCTCATCCCCCCCTTTCCTGCCCTAACAGACTTCTGCTCGGATTAAGGGTCTGGTAGGGGATTTTAGGGGGGACCTGTTTTAAAAAAAAAGTATTATTATTTCTGTGTATATCTATCTATCTATCTATCTATCTATCTATCTATCTATCTATCTATCTATCTATCTATCTATTTATCTATCTATCTATATATATATATATAGATATGCACATTTTGTGACAGCTGTCAGATTCTTTATATTTGGGATGGAAGTGTCCTCAAAGAAGCAGAAGCTTCTTTCATTATTTACATTTTGTAACGATATTTTGTTACTTTGTTTTCATTTGAGATACAAGTGCAGAGAAGCCAGAGAGCGGTAAATGACAGCTCTCCCGCTTGTTGTATTTAGTTTCTGAATGAAATTCGTATGTATCCAAGTTTCGTTATCAAACTTTCAGATTCGTTATTTCTGTTATTCAGAAATTCGGATGCATCCGAATGTCCGCATTTACAGGATTCAGACGAATTTCAATTTGGAACAAAACGAATTGCACATGTCTAAGAGAAGATAAACCTCATACTTTTTTCTCTATTTTTTGCTTTATTCTTGCCACAACTTTATAATCAAGGGCAAATTCATCAAAGGGAAACACAGTAACTTTGTTTACATTCTATACTTTTGTTTTATCTGAGTTTTTTTCTTATTAGCACATAGGGCCTTCAGATATCTTTACAATGAACTGGAAAGCCGGTCCTACAACAGTAAACTCCATTATAGTTAATTTGTGGTAAGAGGATGCATGTTGCTTCTTCCTTGATATGGTGGTAAAGATGGAGAATATTTTCTAACTATGTAATACAGTTTCAAAATACCAATTTTGTTGTTATTAGTTCAATGTCAATTGTGAAATTTCACAATAGCCGTTTGGCTATTGTGAAATAAAGCATTACAATTATGAATAAGGTTGAGCGCGAGGGTTAACATGGCTGACAGGCTTTTGGCTTGAGATTTAGGTTTTTGTGATTAGCCTGAGTGTAAAGATGAATTCCATGCAAACAGATAAATATACAGTATAACTGATATACATATATGTGAGCTGTTTTACCTGGATTTCTAATTGTGCCTATTCAGTCCTGTGGTTTACACAGCTCTGCCAACCAGCTGCGCAGGAGAAATGTTTTCCCTCTGCAGCAGTTAGGTAGCACTTACAGGTCTTCACCCTCTCCCAGTCTGTGACTGGATAGTGAATGGAGAAGCAGCACACTGATGAGCTCATCTCTCTGTCACCCTGCACGGGGTTGATATAAAACAATTAAGGTAAAGTTAGCGGTTGGTGTTAAGGACAAACTGAGTGTTTAGGGATTATCTGAAAATTTGGAGATTGAAGATTAAGGGTTCAAGCTATAGGTATTGCTTTGCTGAAACAGCATATGCTCTATAGGCAACAGTGCAATACATAGAGATCTAATACACAACAGGAGTAAAACCATCCAATGTACAGAAATAATGGAGTTAAGAGTTTTTCCAGTGTAGTGAATGAGATAAAGCTCTGCTGACTTCCATCATCCAATTATGTACAAGGAAAAACTGGTTTGTTTGTTTTTTTGCTCGTGATTGGGTATTCTTTGCAAAGTAAATGTTTACCCCATTCACTAACCTAAGAGAAAATTCCCTTGCAAAGTGCAAATTCTCTTGCAAAGTGAACAGTCTACATTCGTTTAGTAAATCATCCCCATTGTTTAAATTTTGCATCTTAAGAACTGAATGGTGTCTGACCAACTACTACAACAATTCTTACTTTGTTGCCATTGAGTCTACTTCTCTGGTTTAATTTTCACTGATGTGGACAGATGGATAAGGGAAGCTATTGCTTAATAACTCTGTCAGTATTTTATGAAGCTCATTTACATTTGTGAGAACACAATTATTTATAAAGTGCATCATTTTAATCCCAATTTTGTTTTAAATAGTACATAGTTCTATCAATTGTAAGCCAGTGCTTATTGATTAAAAATACTATTCCTGCAGATGGTAGTACAGTTTTTCTTATCACTCCCAGGTGTTTACTTTACTTTTGGTTCTTTGAAGAGCATTGGTTTGCCCAGATCCAAATGTATTCAGATATCAGTAGAAGCCTGTTTCAGGTCATGTTAGCAGGGGAGAATTGTAACTCTATTACTGCAGTGTACTGGAAGTGTGTACCAGGTTAAATAAACCATAGTACACACTAGCCATGTGCACTTCCAAAAAATGTGTTTAGTTTCGTTTAGATTTAAATTCGGATTTGTGTTATTTCGTTTTTCGGGATTCAGGTGTGAAAGTCAATTCGGATTCGGAATTCGGATTCGGACGAAATTCGCTAGCAGTAGTTCGTTCGAACGTTCGTTTAGTTTTTGGTTCTTATTCGTTTCGTTCATTCGTTCGTTCGTTTGCAGCAAAGTGACATTTGAGGGGGAAAAATGTTTTTCTCCTTCTCTAATGTCACTTTGCTCCAACGAACGAAACGAATAAGAAACGAAAACGGAACGAACTACCGCTACCGAATTTCGGAGACGGAAATTCGGATTCGTTTGCATTCGTTATATCTGTAATTCGGAATTCGGATACATCCGAATGTCCGAATTTCCGAAAATTCATCCGAATTTCGATTCGGAACGAAACGAATCGCACATGTCTAGTACACACTTTCAGTACACTTCCAGAGGCAGATGCATGCTCTGATTTATAGTTTCACTGTAGCTGTGTGAAAGCAAATGCAAATGTTTTATTGTTCTAAAACAGTCTTAAATTAAAGTTCTTCATAATCATAAAGAAATTGGCCTAAAACCATTAGTCTGTATTGTTTTTAAAAAAAATGTCACCTGTCCCCTTTAAGAAAAAGTATCGGTAATTGGTATCGGCAAGTACATGAGGGGAAGTACTTGTACTTGGTCCTGAAAAAGTGGTATCGGGACATCACTACTTATTAGTCTCTTATATCTGCAAACCCTATAATATAGGATATGTGTAAATGCCTGTTTAGTTTTTTTAGATACCCAGTAGACCAGTTTTGTATCATTATATAAATATACAGTATATACATTTGGAAAATAATACTCAACCTAATATCCTGGAATAGAAGCGTCTCACATATCGACAGCTGTTCTGCTCATATGTGACTATGTTGCAAAACAGATTGGCAGATTTCTCCCTTGAAGCCAATAAGGAATTGTTCCTCTGCCTTTTTACCATCCACAGAGGTGGCAAAATTCGAACTACTCCATGCTAGATGTTCACTGTTACAATCCTCCTCAACAGAGACAGAGTGACTTACTTTGTTTATGAGTAAATAGCTGGGTGGTTAAGCAAAATTATACAGCAATATTTTCTAATGCTGTCTGCGTGCTTTAGGCAGAATTGATTTATTATATCTTGCAAAGAGCTACACTGTGCTGGCATGCACAATTAATTCTCATAGCCTTTAGCAAAGAAAGTGTCACAAAACACACTTGTTACCTACTGTGTTTTCCATAAAAAAAATATTTAAATTAGCTACCATACCACCAAGTGTATGCGCTTGCAGACAAAATTGAAAAGTAATGTTATATTTTTTAATATAACTATAAGAAAACATAAAACAGTTGTTAATTAAGCAATTGGTCATTTTGCGGCAAGATTTCAATCTCAGCAACAGTTGTTTAAGCAGCATCAAAAGTTTTGTGAGCATTCTATATGTATTATGGCACAAAATTAAAGTACATCATACAAATGTTGCACGTGGCTATCATTAGGAAATGGGTCAAAGCTATTGCATTTAAAAAATATTTACAGCAAAACTGGAAATACCATGATTTTTTGGGATCCATTGCTGTAGTAACATTGATGGTCACCCTGCCTTGCAGCTCCTCAGCTTTTTCAACATAAACAGCTAAAATTACTGATAATTAGGGAGATACAGGGTCAGGCTCTGGCTTCTTTATCATTTTTGGAGATCCTGATAGGAAGGAAGCCCTCATCATGGAGCACAAGCACTTTACGCTAGCCAAGTAATGGTGTAGCGGATCATACAGCAGAAGCATAAAATATCCAGTTCAGGCTGGCTGACACAAATGCTCATTATGTAACTATATAATTCATGCCATTGGGAAAGAACAGGGAAGTCCTTAGAGTATTTACAAGTTGACAGGTCATTAAACTAGCTATCAGCCAAGTTTGGATTTTAAGCATACTTCAGAAGCGCTCCCAAGGTGAGTTCTGGTTGGAATTCAACATGGAACTCTCTATTGATTTAGTAGCACATTCAAATAAAACAGATTGCATTCTATGACCAAAATATTTGTAAGTGTTTATCTACCATGATTTTATATGATTTACATAAGTTTAGCATTAATAAAATGTCTTATTTTTATCTTACTGGGGAGAACTGATTGATTTAGTAGCATATTTAAATGAAATAGATTACATTCTATGACCAAAATATTTTCAAGTGTTCATCTACCATGAATATATTAGAGTTACATAAGTTTAGCATTAATGAATCAGAAAAAATACATGGGAATTATATTAGAATGCAATATATGTATTTTTTACTATACTTCATTTATAGAAATACTTAATCACATGCAAGTGATGAAATGTTCCTTGGCGTTCTCACTGTATTGGAAGTGCTAACTCAAGGGGCTTAGACCACTAGAGTGAAGGGGGAGCGAGGTCTAGCAGCCAGCCAAGTCTGAGATTTGGGTTAGTATATCTTTGTTATTTTAGCTCCCTAGATAAAATGAGCACTTAACCCTTGGGCCCCACTGCAAGGGTTAAGATTTCATATGCCCGGAGTTCTTCTTTAAAATGAATGCATGGTAGAATTTTATATTACAAAGTATGTAATCCAAAAATACACCAGGAACATAACATCTACTAGATGTCAGCAGATTACACCAGGGATGAATAAATTATGAATGCTTAAACAGATTCATCCACTATGCAGGTATTGTGGCTTGTCTGAAAGCCTGCAGGACTTTATAAAAATTGAGTGCCCTTCTATGACTCCTGGATCCTCTTTCCACAGTACTAATATTTTAATAGAGTAAGGTGGTAGCAGGTAGTTATTTATAAACTCTGAGTGGGTATACAAAGGCACAATGCACTTGAATACTGTCAGTGTGTGTTTTTCCTTTACAGTGGCACTCAGACTGTGAGATGGAGGATTAGCATAATCAGCAATTATTTTCACTGCTTTGCCCAGTGCTATGAGTTTAGCACTGTAAACAGTGCGTTGCTGCTCTTTATTAACCACTTAGCATGCCGGGCTTGTGTAATTGATCACGCTGCATTATTACTTGAAATATACAAGTTTTATAATATTTTTAACTATACATGTAAAATAGATCTACTTAATATAAATAATAATACGTGTTAAATGCTTATATACAGTATGTAGAATGTTTGGATCACAAGACTGATTGAGCAGAATTATAAATCTTCTAGCAGCATAGACAGTTTGCAAATGTATATTTCAATGTATATGTGTTCAATGTATAATGTATATAGCTGTTTTTCGCAGAGTTTAGCTTACAATTACAATTTCAGGCTAATGTTGTTGAGCCCAATCAATCACGTTTCTTTTGCCTTACTAGGGAGATGTGATTACATTTCTTTATCTGATTTCCCAACTTTAGCAGCCATGCGTGAGCCTCACTACCGTTGCAGTAGAAAACAAAGTAGATGGAAAGAAATGTGAAATTCCCTCTTTGATCCAGTAATTCAAGCAGCAGAACGCAGAGTTCAGAATTCTAGCAGGCACCTTGCAGGTGAAGTTCCCAAGAGGTATAAATAAAGTTCAGTATGCGAACCAACACACTAGTGCCATACAGAAAAAAAGAAATATCATGGATCTAGTCATTTACTGATGTTAGGCACGGTGCAGGTTCCTCTCCAAGCTAAGCTTGCACTGGTCTGCACACACTCTCAGCAAAAGGCTTTTATAGTTGGTATTGTGTCTGCTGCCATTCAAGAACTGCATTAACACTGCAGATGTCTCAACTTCAGGGCCAGATCCAAAGAGTCTCAGCTATGCATCATGAGCCTTCTATTGTGACATCAAAGTGAACAGGATCTGCACAGAGCTCTTATAATTATTGCACTTTATAAAATTCACTTGATAATGAATTAATATGAATAGTGTCTATAGCAAAACCTCTCTAAATATCTTAGTGATGTTTCAAGTCTGGCATGACCCTTGCTCAAGCCATGGTTATGTAAGTTATTACACTTAAAATGGCACAAGCAGAACACAAGACTTATATAGGTAATCATAAGAATCAACCCTACTTGTCAACTATTCGCAATGTAGAATAGTGCTCTGTAATTCTACAAGACCAATGCAATTTCAAAGTCATTAGCAATACACTTACAGCAAGGACAGTAGTCAATATTGTGGTTTTTTTTCTAAAAGGTGGGAAAGATGCACATTTTAATCATCATTTAATTGTGATTTTTACTCCCCTGAACAGAGTTTCTTACATTGCCACCCTAACCCCAATATCATTCAAGCAGTACATCTTTACAGCTAATTGCTGTAAAACTCTACCTAAATACCCTAATTGTGAGCCACATGCTCAAACCTCACTGGTAACCCTAATGATCCTTTGTTTCTTTTACCGATGTTACCCTCCCCTAGATTCATCATTACTCTCAGGTTTGTGTTTCAGTAGTTAAACTGCTAAAAATAGTACGCAACGGATAAAAATGGGAGGTAAATAAACACATAGATTCATAAATAAAAGAATACCATTAAAAGTCATAGCAACCAATGATTTATGCAAGAAAATTAAATACTGACCTACTCAGACCTAGTATATTACCATTAGCAAACACATAACACCACATACCTGATTGTTTTTTAAAGTCCAACTCCTGCAAAAAGTACTTAATTTGCTAGACTAGACTACAGAAGAGTTAGAGTCTCAGGTTTATTGCTGTCTGTGTCAGCGCTGGGGAAATCTTCCCTCACTTCAAGTGAATGGACATTGCTCCAATAGGGACACAAAAAAACAAAATACATTTTAGTAGACAGAGGAAATGTCAGAGCTTGACAATAATAAGGCCTGATAATGCTCTTATTACTGTCTGTGCTTTCCTGCCCTGGTGATAACAACTGTGTTATTGTTGTGCCCTTGTGTCAGAGGGGCAGAAGTGGGGGAAAATGTTGCCACTTGGGTCACAGACAGAAATAAAGACCTGACAAAAATGTAACTCTTCCCCACTCTATCTAAAATTAAAAACACAAAGTAACTGGAGATAGGTTTTAACTCTTATGTCTCTAACATACCATTATATTGGCAATACTCATCATTGTCATTCCTAAGAGTCAGGAATGAAAGCACTAACCTGTTTAATTATTGGTATATGTTTGCCAAAACCAGTTGCCACATAAGTCAGTCTGTAATTTATTGTAAAAAAACATCACATTTCAAGTTCAGTCAAATATGACTTCTTGGTATAGAGGCGTTCATGCATTGTTGGTGTACAGAACTCGCCCCAGAAATGTTACTTCCTGCTTGTGTGATTGACTCAGTGTTATTCTTAGCACATTTATTCTTATTAAAACACTGGCACTAAGTGGCTATAGGGAGTTTTACAAATCCTTGCAAGAGATATAACTGACCTCGAGTAGACTGCTTTTTCTAAGCAAACATCGGGTCACACATTAGTTAATTTATGCCTCAATTTATAACTTAACCACAGAAAACCTAAGCCTGTGAGTCGATCCTGACCCTCATGGACTGAGTTGAAAAACCCTGATATATACATTATATTATTAAAAGGCAATATATGGGGTATTTTAGGGACATGCTGGGACCCATGCAGCTACCGACTACCAGGAGTCACAGCCTATATTAGTAACCTAAATCATCACTGGACATCTGACTGCTGTAACAACAGCTTCTACTTGCCAATGCTATGTTTTGGAAACCGTGGATTGAAGCCTCTGTTTTATGGTTCCAAATTTGGCCTGAGCCCACTGCAGTCTTGGTTATGCACACTAAAACATGATTAAAAGGCTTCACAGCACATAAGAATGTAATAATAGGCTGCTTCCTACACCAGAATTTGGCCCAGAATTTGCTGCATAGTAAATGGCTAAAGGCCATTACACTTGCTGAATTCACTTGACTCTCACAGGTATCGGCACTAGGGGTAGCACCACTCTCCCTCAGAAAAACCTCTGCAATCCATAGGTTGGTTACCATTTTACCCCAGGGCTTCATCAATACAATCCCCAGTACCAGGCTCAGTACTCACAACACAGCATACAGGACATGGGATGGACACCGGATATGCCAGCCCTTGCTGTAGTAGCAGACTCCTAACTGGTGTTGAGCACCTTCTAATTTTCTCACTTCATCCCAGCACACTCCAGACATAAAATGTCCAGTCAGGATTAGCTTGTTTTAACAGTTTTACTTCAACATACCTTGTCAGCAAACAGGAGGAGGCATTTCCAACATGGTAACTCAAAGCAAATTGCAGTAAAACAGACATCTTCTGGAAACTCTAGTGTTCAGGTACTCACTGTGACCCCGGTGCTCAGATAGCCCCTCAAAGAGTGACACTTCTAGCCTGGTTGTCCTGAAAAGGCTCTCCGACACTAAGGGTAAGTCCCTGTCAGCATTGGTACTCACAGGCTGGAATAGTCCCAAGAAAATGAGGGAGCCCACCCCCACTCTATCAGGGAACAGCACTGCTCCCCAGTACGTGCGGTCATGTGTCTCTCTCTAACGTCTGCTGCTGCCGCCTTCTGTTCTC
Organism: Nanorana parkeri; assembly: GCF_000935625.1. Classification (NCBI taxonomy): domain Eukaryota; kingdom Metazoa; phylum Chordata; class Amphibia; order Anura; family Dicroglossidae; genus Nanorana; species Nanorana parkeri. The sequence goes on along the minus strand of NW_017306754.1, from coordinate 487,958 downwards.
TTCCCATCTGACACAGTAGTTGATATTTATATATTACATCTGTACCAAAATGGCCTCCCAAATGGCAGGCATTTGACACCTATAGTAGTAGGCACTGGCTTCTGCCAGATGGCCATCCATAGCCCCCTTCAGAGGACAAGTCAGACCTTGGCAAGGTTTCCTCTAGTGCCCAGAGCAAAGCATTGGTCATGTGACATCACTTGAACTTCAGGAAAGGTGGGCTGTGGCAAAATGTCCCCACCTCCCCGTAACACCCTGTTACAAGCTGTCATTGGTTTTATAAAACTGAAGTAATGGTGCCCTAAGTAGAAAACTAGCTCAGGACAGTTGCAATGATTCTTTAATAGAACTAGCAGTTAACTGATTGACTGCGCCTGCTTCCGAGAGATACTCTTTGAGATAGCTACTCTTCAAGCTTTTGAATATAAAGTACTTTGGCTGAAATAAACCTGTCACAAACCTGGCCAATGCACACTAAGCATTTGACAAAAAATACATAACTAGCTGTACACTATGCCCTGGATATTCAAGATATGTTTGTGCATGCTGTAGATTTGAGGGGTTCATAAATTAATAGTTCAATAAATTAAGTGGTTTATGGAAGAATAAATCTTAGTAAATAAAGTTTATTGCTTTGCTTTGTTCATGTTGAATGGTGAATCATTTTAACTGATGCCCTATTAACATATACATAGATAATATGTTGTCTATATTATTTACATTGACACAATTAGTTTCTATCAAGGGATGCATTTATATGCAAACATTGTAACAAGAGCACTTACAACAAATACATCTAGATAGGCATCCACTGAAAAAGAAAACAGGCACAGGATGTTGACACATGAAGACAGTAAAAAATATTGGCGTATCCCACGAGAAGGATTGTACTGGAGGAGCTTGTATTAACGGACAGCATATTAAGAGGAGAATACTGTGCCGAGGTTAATTAAGGACAACTTGCTCTAGGTACCTACAATGGATGAAGCATGCAAAGCAGAATGGAACGTACCTTTGCTTTATTGATTGTGCAGTGCAGAGCATTGTTTTCATGATCGTACAGCAAGCTAAAATCCAGTGTGCCTAGAGTGGCTAGAAAGAAAAGAAAAGGACACTGTTATTTCACTTTAAAACTACTGCTACAAAATGTGAAGTATAAGTATAAAAGCTTCCATAAACTAGCATCATATATTTCCCACTGATTTAACATTAGATTTCTGGGAGAGTGTAAAACACATGGTGCTGCTAAATCTGTATTCTCCTGCCAACTGTCTGCACTCCTATCAACTGTCAATGTGAAACAACTTGACGATATCTAGAAGGGCATATCCAACCTCTTATAAATTGCCCAGGGTGCAACCACAGATCATTCGGTCATAGCAAAATGTTTATGGGGCCCCCTGGAGACCTCTAATGTCATTGACCTCCAATGACCTCCCTACTGTCATTCTTTTTGTAAAATAGGGAGAAGTAGCAAGAGAACTGTCAACATCGTCAGTACATTACTAGGGACCAGAGCTGTGGACAGACGTTGTCAGGGAAGAGAATTTAACATTTAACATTCATTTTTCAGCTAACTGCTCTGTCTACAATAGCTCACCCAGATCTCAATGTAACTTCTAAGCTCTACCACTACTTTCCACCCCCTTTCACCGCCACAGCAAGCAAGTGCTGAAAGAGGTAGTCTGGTAATAAGTAGAAAAAACACACAGGAGAATCAAGAGACATATTCGCAATAATAATGACTTTCACAATGATTTATATTATGACATAATTGTCAGTTCTCCTGCACACAATTACTTTATATCCCTATACAAACATCTTGAAACTGTAGCTTTTTTCCTTTTGCAGAAGTACAAAAAGCTGTCCTGCCCATGTTAAAAATTGTGTGCTTCCGTAAAACTGCGACAGAATTCAGTACCCCAAAAAGTCCACGCTTTATAAGCCCCTACAGGTGATCAGTTTAGAGATACGTGTAAATATTGGCCCTAGAATTATTGCTCTCACTCTGGCGTGTGCGGCGATACCCAACATGTGCAGCACAATCGTCGTTTTTGTACGTAGGCGCACCTGACATGTGTTTACGTGACGACGCGTGTGCTCGCGGTGGCGTGGGACTTTATAAAATGTTTTTATTATTTTTACATTTAGTTTATTTAATATTATTTTTAAAACTGTTTTTTTTTTAAACTTTACCTTAATTGCTATCACATAGGGGGGCTTACAAGTCCCGCATGTGATAGCATATTGGCAGTGACAGGTCCTCTTTAAGGTGATGCTGGGGGTCCAAAAGATCCCTAGTATCACTTTTACACTCTAAATAAGCTATTAATGTGCAGATCACAATTCAATAGCTATGGGACTAAAAGTGATGCAATACGCGTTGCTCCTGGTCCCATAGAATGGGGAGGAGAGTGGTGAACGGATGTTCACCGCTCTCCTCCCTAGCTTCCCTCTGACACCTGAGATGCTAAAAGCGGGAGTCTGTTTGACCCCTTCAAGATTCATGACATCATGGGGGGTTAAGCCTCCTTGTAAGTGGTATTTAATAATGTTTTAATATTGTCAGTTTTATTTTTTAAGATGTTCTTTACACCTCATCTTCTTTTTTTAAAATAAAACATTTTTAAAACATCACTTTTTTTAAAGAGACACAGCCACGATTAGGTTTCTGTAAGAATTTGAATATTCAGTCACATTAATTTATTGGTGTGTAGTCTTACTTATGAAAGATTTATGTTTTCATTTAACTAGTTCTACTTACCTTTTTATAAGAGGTGCTGTCCTGTCAACTACCTAACCTTACATGCTAATTTCCAGCTCCCAGAAGTGTAGAAAAAAATGTGAAATTAAAGAGTACTGCAGTTATTTACATTCCTCTTGAGCAGAAACCTCTTATATTTGACACTGCAATGCACTCCCAGGAGCTGGAAATTAATGTGTTAGGTCACAAATTTTATTAGGTAGTAAATTCAGGTGACTTCTCACCATGGCTTTAGTTAGTTAGCTAATTTGTTTTGCAGTTATAGTCCACCACGGGAGCAAGCTTGGAGCAGTGGCTACTTTACAACACACACAGGGACCACGGGGAACAAAGATAGCTACCCTCCAGAAGGAAGGACAGGAAGGAAGGACAGTGTCAGCCTGAATAAGAGTTCTCCTGAGTTTACCACACCACACCACACCACCCAACTACCACCAACAAATTCTCATCTGAACCTAAATCCCTTCTGTTCTGCAATAATATAAGACTGGATATTCAGAATTATGCATAGGAGGCAAAGAGTCAGAGGGGCTATATTTAGCGTAGCTGTGTTTATATATATAAAATATATATAAAATATATAACATTCTGTACTAAAACCACTGATTAACATTCTGTAATCAATCAGTGATGATTCTAAATTTTGCACTGAAAAGTGTTTAGCCCTGTCTGTAAACATCAGCTGTGATGTCTTTGCTATGATTACCAGTGTTCATAGTGGGAGTCTATGGAGAGGTGCGCTCAGTGCTGTAGAACAGGTGTGAAGATGGGTTTGTTAATAGCCGATTCTCGATTACAGCCCCTTGAGCTTCTAGTGTGTCATCAACAGCTAAGAGAGTGATTTGCCGAGGACATCTGTCATAGAACTGATGTGCAATTGATTATTTACAATATTAATGAATGTCTTCCAGAGTACATCCTGGACAATACTGGTGCTAGCAATACGAACACTGGACCCCAATAATATACATGATGAATCAAATGTAGAATAGTGAAGTTCATTTTCTGAAAGCCGGCATACTATATTATTAATTAATATGTATAAATTATTATTTTGTTCTACACATTAAAATTCTGTGAATTTCAATCAACCATATTGTAATAAGTACTAAACTGAATAATTCTTATGATTCACTTACCACTACTACATTCCATAGTAAGGAGGTTGATTTCTATATTTATTTGGGTCACCAACCTGCTATTTGGACAAGGGATGATGTTGCTATCCTGTCAAATGAGCATGCTAGAAGTGAGAAGTGATAGTGGAACAAGTGCAGGTAAATCACAAAATAGGTTTGGCTTTGCAGGGTGGTAGAAGGGTTTAAATTACAAGCCTGACTTTCGGGCAGAAGCCTAAAACAGATACTTGCTAGCAGCAAATCCGGCCACTTGTTCCACTTCACATTAAAGTAAAACAGGAGCAGGGTTATGTCACTAAACATTTAAGTAAATTAAGACGTCTGTGTGCTATGACAAGAACTTCCAACTGTCAGAAGGACATGCTATTGCCCAAAGGAACCCTTACTTGGACCATTCTTCTCACTTATTCTTAAATGATCCTCTAGCCCTGTGCACTCCTGGCTGTGCACTGCATTCTTAAAAACTAGAGCCATCCACAAAAATGTTTTGTAAATTTTACTGAATACTGAAGTGGTATAGGCTAAAATCATACTAACGTTTCTGAGCTAATCATTATGCAGTAACCTCAAAAGCTTACCTGCAGTTTTCATGTTTGACATCACCATATGCAAGCTGCATTGGCTGAACATCTGGGTGATTAACTTATCTAGTACGTGCATCACATAATTGATTAAACACATATATTCAAATATTCTGAGGATGTATTACTGGGAATGTAGCATATGTCACAAAATGTGCCAGGGATAATCCTGGAGGGCTCTGAGATAAATGCTTTTAAAATGCAGACATGCATGTAATATTTATGAACGTCTATGCACAATCCCCAGTAGCTGTTACAAGTTCCACAACAGTCTATGCAACCCTTGACATAGGAATCTACACCTTAGATCAGGGATGGCCAAACTGCGGCCCTCCAGCTGTGGTGGAACTACGAATCCCACGAGGCTTTGCAAGATTCTCACAGCCACAGACATGACTCCCTGGAGAGAGATGCATCATGGGATTTGTAGTTTCACCACAGCTGGAGGGCCGGAGTTTGGCTACCCCTGCCTTAGATACACAACACTAAGGTGTGTATTTTTAAACAATTCACAGATCCATTTGTCCTGCAGAACTCTTTAAATGCTTGATCTTTGTGAATGGAAGCAAAAACAAATGTTCTTAACATATTTTTTTCCAGTCTAATGTAATACTAGGAACAATACCAACAAGAAGAGCTGAGGAGCATAGGAAATAAGTATTTTCTATGCTCTTCAGCTCCATCTAGTAGCCATAATGCAGTATTTTGCTAATATTACATTTGATTTAAGTGGATAATATGCTGAGAATGTTTGTTTTTGCCCCCATTCCCACAGAACAAACATTCAGAGTTTTGCAAGATGAATGCCTCTGTAAATTGATTATAAATATACGCCTAAGCAAATCAAGCACTAAATTATCAATAAAAACACACTCAAAACACATTATAGGCAGGAGTTGGTAGCAGTACATGATGCTACCTGTAATATTATTGCTGCTATTTTGTTGTGGTTGGGACACTGGTATCCAATGAGTGACACCGAAAGGAGTAATTCTGATTTGGGAGTCAGCTCTAAACACCTGCACTCTAGATCATGTTATTCACATAAAATTTTTTCCTGCTCACCTAATAACAACTTGACCTTATTAAAGAGAAAGCAAACATTATTTTTGCATCCTAATTTTTCAGTCACCTCACAGGTGCGCTGTTTTTATTATTCATGCCCCACCATGTTAGCTACTGCTACAACCAGCATTCTACAACCTCCATTTTGCATGTTGTTTTGAATGGGAAACAAAAATTATTTTTAAATTCTTAATGTGTTTCATTTTTATTAACAGACAATTATCTGAAAGCAAAATGTAATTAACTGTCTAAGTTTAGTATATGAAACAATTAAAACACACTAGAGGCACTTACATATTAATAAAATATTATTAGCACTAAATGGTTTTACATATATTAGATCAGTGTGTTGTAAAGATTATAAAATAGGATCAATAGCCATTACAATGGAATTATATCATCATATAGAAATCGGTATATAGAAGTTTTGTTTCGTTCCGAATTGAAAGTCAGATGAATGTCCGACTTCAAATTTATCCTAATTTTGGATACGTTTGAATTTGTGAATGGCAAGAATAAGGAATTTGAAATATCTGATTTTTTTTTATAACTAAAAGTAAAAACAAAAAAAATAAGCATGGGGTTCCTCCCAAAATTGGGTCTGGTAGGAATTTAAGGGGGGACCCCATGCCAAAAACAAAAACAAAACATGCGTTCACCCTGAACATCCCTTACCAGACCCTTAATCTGAGCAGCAGCCTGGCAGAGCACCATATCAGCACCCAGATGCCCCCCCCGGGGAATGAGTAAGGGGTAATTGTTACCCCTACTCACTAACCAAATAAACAGTAAGATTGTAAATTACCATCCAGCACCATCCATCTCACACTCCCAGCGCTCAGCAAACCCTTGTGAATCTCCCATCATCAATCTTCTAAATAAAAATTATTCTGAGAGGCTGCCATCCAAGAGGCTATTGGGATATATCCTCATGGTACATGTAGCCACAAATAAATAGTGGAGACAGCGCCTTCTCCTCATGTTAATGTTTATTAACAATGAAAGAAAGAATGGTAAACTACTCATATGAATAAGGTATAATCAGGCGGTGTATGAACAAATCAGGGACAGCCAATGTTGAATAGCAGACACGTTTCGGGGGAAATCCCCCCTTCTTCAATTAAAGAATCTGCACCACAGAGCCAGTATTAATATAAGAACATAAACTAACTTTCCAATGTAGAGTTGCCCAGCTGAATTGAAGAGGCCCGCCTCCTCACAGTAATTAGTATAAACAGCCAATAAGGACTAGGTACAGATTACAGGCTATAGTCAATGTGCCACTGTTAGAATAGGAAGAGATCCACCATAATGATGCCAATATTTCCAATGTACAGGAGGGCGGAAAGAACCCACCATGACAGAGCCTCAAACAAGGAAGAACCTTGACAGTACTCAAATTAATCATGACCTTTGGTCCTTAATTACAACATATTATATCATATGGAATGTGTACTGGGCTGCCAATTCAACCTGAATACCTATGGTACTGCAGGGGTTAACAATGCATGTCAAGAGTGTAGAGCCATCCCTGGACTGTAGGGGTTAACACCCAATGCCTAGTACCCCGCTTATATATATTTTTATTTGTACTCTTATTTATAATTATATTCATCACTAGCTTTGTGCTCATTTCTACACTGACAGCTGCCCACACTGTAAGTCATGGAGGATCTCAGCAGGCTTGCCCTCCCTCCTCATGTCATGTGGAATGGGCAGTACACACCATCACCCTTGTCCACCTGTCCTGTCCCCTGTCATGACATCACCCCTTCCTAACATGCCTAACATTGGCCTTTTCTGCCTGCTCGATTTAGGCGCTAGCATGGTGGGTTTTCTTCTCCCTCCTGTACATTGGGAATATCGCCGTAATTATAGCAGATCTCTTCCTATTCTAATGGTAGTACATTGACTATAGCCTGTAATCTGTACCTAGTCCGGATTGGCTGTTTATATTAATTATTGTGAGCAGGAGGGCCTTTTCAATTCAGCACAGATGGTTCTACATTGGTAAGTTAATTTATGTTCTTATATAAATACTGGTTCTGGGGTGCAGATTCTTTAGTTCTGAAGAAGTGCCCCAGAAACGCGTCAGCTATTCAGCCTCGGCTGTCCCTGGTTTGTTCATACACTGCTTCATTATACCGTCTTCATGTGAGTAGTTTATTATTCTTTGTTTTTTATTGTTAATAAGTGTTAATACATGAGTAAATAAACACACCACACAGTTTTTTACAATTCAAAAATATAAATCATTGTCAATCAGGGCATCCAGTGATGTAGATTATCTTCAGTCATGATGCCCACAACTTGCGGACCCAACAAAAGAAAAAGACCACCACGTCCACACCCAATGAACAACAGCCACAAGTGACAGCTCTGCTGCCGAATGCACACAAAGGGGCGGAGCAAGTCCCGTGACATCATCTTTCTTTTCATTCAATTAAGGAACCGGGAGCTGTCACAGAATATAATCACAGGTCGGGAGACAAGTCCTGTGATGCCACTGGACTTGATCCATTCCTTTGTTTAGATTCCAGAGTAGAGCTGTCACTTACGGCTGGTGTTAGTCAGGTGCGTATGTGGCGTAGCACGGTGGTGATTTTTTTGTTTTTCCAATTATTTAATTGACAAGGATCTGCATCGCTTGACGACGTGATTGACAATGGATTTACACCGTGGGACATTTATTTTAGTAGTAAACCTGTGTGCTGAGTTTATTAACCACTTGGAGTGCAAGGTTCTAAACCCCCTTCCTGCCCAGGCCATTTTTCAGTATTCAGCACTGCAGAATTTTGACTGACATTTATTCAATCATGCAACACAGTAAACCTATAGCTTTCTTTTGGTGGCATTTAATCACCACTGGGGGGTTTATTTTTTACTATATAAAGAAAAAAGTACCAAAAATTTTGAACAAAAAAATGTTTTCCTACATTATGTTATGAAACATTTATTATTACATAATTTTTTTCCAAAATATAAAAGATGGGGTAACATCGGGTAAATAGACACCAAACATGCCAAGCCTTAAATTGCATGCAAAATCGCAAAACAGCTACCATACCCAAAATTGGCCATAGTCGACACTTTAATAGCTTTTACTGCTCATCAATTTAGTGTTAACACTGGTTGAAAGCCCTAGAATTACTGCTCGCACTTCAACGTTCACAGTGATATGCAACATGTGCCGCGCAATGGGCGCAATCGTCATTTTCACACGGCAAGGGATTTTGTGAGGACCCCACACTTTTTTTGGCATGGGATTCCCCTAGAAATCCAACCAGACCTAAAAGATCTGGTATGAATTGGGGGGAACCCACGCTGTTTTTAAAAATAATTTCACATTTATTCTTATTATTTCACATAATAAACTCCTTCCAAATAGATTTGAATTGATCCAAAACGAAAACAAAAAACGTGTATTAAACCGGAAAAAAAAAGAAAAACTGAGAACTTCTGTTCTCCGCTTTGCTCCGTGTTGACAGTGAGATGGGAACGCTGTACACACAGCCTTCCTATCTCAGCTGTCAGAACTCCTGCATCAATGCAGTGCTAGAACTTCCGTATTGGAGGTAACAGGTTCAATAAAGAGAACCTGTCACCTCCAAATGCTATCACACAGGGGCCTGGTAGATCCCGTGTGATAGCAATAGAGTTAAATGAAAAAAGTAAAAAATTAAATAAATGAAAATTAAAAATTGCTAAAAAGTTACAAAAATGTATAAGAAATAAAAAAATAATCAAATAAATAATAATTAAAAAAGTAAATAAAAAAGTGATAAAAAGTAAACAATAATAAAATGAAAATTATAAAAAATAAAAA
>NW_017306754.1:472344-476993 GCF_000935625.1 Nanorana parkeri | reverse complement strand
AAAAAAATTATAACAAATAAAAAAGGGAAAGAGAATAAGATAAATAAAAATGTCAAAAAGTAAATAAGTAAATATTAAAAAATACTTATAATAATAATTATAATTATAATAATAAAAAATAATAATTTTACCATTGGGGGTCACCAAAACAAATGTTACCAAGGGATTCTGGCCCTAGAAAGGTTGAGAACCACTGTATTATAATATATACATAGACACACTCTTTTAGCAGTTGGAGTAGGGAAGAGTTAAAACTCCTGTCAGTTTATTTTTTTGCTGTCTGTGTCACAGTGGGGGTATATTCCTTCACTTCCTGACCTGGAGACTCAACAGGAAGTCAGAGGAAACCTTCACAAAGAGAGGGGATTTTCCATTTTTAGACAGCTGTCACTGGAACAGGTGTCCCCACTGGAAGATGTATCCTGACCTCTTGTTTCCATCACGTTTTCTGTCTCTGTAAAAGTGGTCACTAGGTGGAGAACCAGTGGGGACAACAATAAAACTATGACAGGGGTTTTAATTCTTCCCTACAAAAAAACAAAGTCTGCAAGTGCAATGAAGAAGACAAGAAATCACATACAGTATTGAGGATGCCTTGAGATGTTGCACTCTACAGCTCATGAACATTATGAGTAAGCACTGTAGCATGAAACATGTCAAGGCAATCTCACCACTATATGTGTCTTCTTGAATAAACCTCCTGTTTCCTTTCCACTTGTGGACTTTCCTATTAGGATGGAATAAAAGAATTGAAACCCATGATTTATCAGTGTCCCTGTCCCCACTAGGTTCCCACTTAGTGAACACCAAGAATACTCAAAAATAATGTGATACAATATCTGAATATCCGGTCAATATTTTGACAGAATGCGTCAGTGCAAACCATAACATAATACTGGATCTATTTGTTCAAGCGATTATTATAGTGCTGTGTACACTTTTTACACATCAGTGGAATAGCTTTTGTATTTCTTTTATGTAATTTTAATAAACAGATTTACATTATATAACGTTTATGTTACATTTTTTATCAGGAATTGCCATATGAGATCTAGTCTATCTGGCGAGGGGGGAAGAGGACTGGTGAAATTATATTACCTGGCTGTAACATGAAGGAAAAAGTGTAGAGAATCAAAAAGATTACCAATTAAGCTCAATTCTGTAGAAAAAAAAAGTAGTGCTCCTGGTGGGGAGTAGACCTCAGTAACACATACAAGTAGAAAAGGGAGAGTGTAAAAGTGCCCATATGATGTTGTGATGTGTGCACCCCCCCCCTCCACCCTGGCAAAGCACCTTGTCCCTATGTCAATGAGGACAAGGGCCTGTCTATGGGCAGGGGGGCTTACAGGAATCTGGATGCCTCCTTTATGCTACCCCCCTTGTGAATGATTAAAGAGTAACTGTTAAATCTACTCATTCACAAAATACAGTAAACTTGTAAAGAAATACAGCACACCGTAAAAAAAAAAAAATTTATTTAAAAAAAAAAACAACACAGTTTTTGACAAGTCTTTTATGTCATTCATGGACGATGGCTGCCAACTCACCAAAAGAAAAAAATACCCAACGCATGCCAACATGATCGATCCTGATGAACTCTCGCTGCAAAATGACAGCTCTGACCCGAATGTCAACAAAGGAGCAGAGTGAGTAGTGATGTCACGGGACTTGTTCCGCCTCTTTGTTGACATTCAAGAGCAGAACTGTCATAATAACAACACCGCTCCTAAATGTCAACACAGGGGCGGAGCGAGTCGGACATCACCGGACTTGTTCCGCCCCTTTGTTGACATTCCGGAGCAGAGATGTTATTATGCCAGAGCCAGCTGTGCCTACCCCTGTCTGTCCCTGCAATGGATGGGGAGGAACAGAGAAAGGGGAGGGGTGAATCGCTGCGCGGGTGGTGACTGACAGTATCACACTCTGGCTCTAAGTATTGGGAAGAGTACATTTTACTCTCCCAATACTTCTCCTTTAAGTCTTGGGACTAGGTGTAACGCTTAGCCAGGTATAATAGAGAAATCAATCAAAATAACTCACAGTCGTCCAATGGATCACAGCTGCGGATTAGAAAAGATTCTCCACAATAACTGGCTATAAGCAATTAACTCAAAAATAGTTCATAGCAATTGTAAAACAAAGTCTATTCAGCTGTATTCCTTCATACAGACTCGATTAGCATAAATCCTTAATTCCCAGATTAATTAAAGGATGCTTGTGGTTAGTTGCGCTGTTGCAACGGTGTGGGTCTTCTGGTCAAGGCTGGCGGTTGGATGCCTGGACTCTTAATCGGATCCCTTGGAATAGCAAAATCAGTTCAGGAAGGGACCTTATCAGTGAGAGGTGTCCTGTGCCTTTAAGTGATACAGTCCAGTCTGCAGTGAAGCTGGTTTGAGCAGCCCTGCAGGCAAGGAGTTCCTATAAGGGTCTGTTCACACCTGGGCGTATCGAATATGCGCGTTTCAACCGAGGGCTACTTGGCTGTATCCCAATGGAAACGCTCGACAAAAACGCCGCAAAGAAGCTCCTGTACCTTTTCAGGCGTAGGCCGTTTTGTAGCACGTTCAGACGGGCTGAAATACGGCAAGGTGTGAACCATACCCATAGAAAACAATGGGATTTTCATGTTTGAGCGTTTTGTAGAGCGTTGAACGCGCTACAAAACGTACAGGTGTGAACCAGGCCTAAGAGACAGCCTTGTATGGAGAGTAATGGAGGCGACTGAAGAGGTTCCTGTCACTAGGCAGCAGTATAGGCATCCTGTAGACCTTACAGGCACTGACATCCTCTCTCAACGATGGAAAGTAGCCCCAGCGGCAGGACGGATCAGCGGTGACAGCAGAGAAATGCTCAGCGTTTTATGTATACTAAGCATTTCAAATCTCCCGGCTTTATTGTGATAGCTACAGAGGAGCGGAATCACACTGAGGGAGTGGGCGGCGCCAGACACCGCTCTGGGAATGGGCCCTGGTTGGTATCTAACACTAGGATGCCAGAACTGCAGTACTAAATGGCTAGCCCAAGTATTAGTGGTGCTTGAAACTACAACTATACCATAACCTTGCTGTCTGGCCTACAAGTATTGTGGAGTGAGGAAAGATTTAGATTTAGCAGCAGGAAAACGTTTTCTCACTGACTGACCTTACTAAGCATCCGCTACTTTTTTTAACACTATAGGCTGCAATCTTTCTCTGACCGCTGAAATAGCTTGTTGTGTTAAGTAATACAACACCATACTAAACAGCACCAAGGAAAGTATGAATTACTATTTCCAGCATTCTATGAATGACATTTTAAAAATATACTTCTTTTTTGAGAAACACCTTGAAGCCTTGTTACAGTTATACAAATTATTGCTAGACATGAGCTAGGGTTATCTTGTCACCATACCAAAATATCCAAATTTTTAGCTACTACACCAAATTTATTTATGAAAATAAATAAATCTGTCAAGCAGAAATAATGAGGAAGGGTTTGGAAAAAAAATATGTACTTAAAGTAGCTGTCACTACCAATAAAAGATGCCTCGGAGGCCAGTTCATTCATCATCACACTAGGTTTCAACCATTAGCTTCTAGCCTCAAGGCTAGAACACCTACTCTTCAATATGAAGGAGAGGCATAAATCATTCAATTTGTAAATATAAATTATCACAATAAATATTCTGAACACTTTGTAGCTTGCAGTCTAAATGAGAGGTCATGTTGGTAATGTAAAGCACACGCTCAATGGATTTGATTAGCCATTATTGCTAATTTTGTTTGTCTTTAATGGGAATAAGGCCATTTTGTGCTAATCAGATGAGATAAGTAATTGGTTTAAAGCAATATGTCAGACCATCTATTTCATGTGCTGAACAGACGTCATTCTATCTTGTGGACTATTTGAAAGCTTGTAAGAAATGCGGCTTTGGTTATGTTATATGTCTGCTCTTCAAAGTACGAGCTTCAGTCGGACTGGCAGGATATTCTATAGACATCTGAGTTATAAAACCAAATATTTTCTAAGATGACTAATACTGTGGGAGGTTCATACATCACAGATTACATTTAAACCTATAACATACAGATGAATAACTCCTTTTTTTAAATGTGTATCACATCTGGCAACAGAAAGCATTATTTTCAAAGGTGCATATAAGCAAACCTGAGGCAGATGTAATGTTTTATGAAGTCTTAAACCTCTCTTTTGTATAAATGTACATACGTAGCATACACAGAGCATCGGCTTAATGCAATATAAAGGACCATATAGAAAAATTCTGTCTGAATTGTAAAATCTAATTTTGTATTTCGATAAATAAAAAACAGTATCAGTAAATTGTTTTAAACACTGTGGTACGTGCACATGCACAAATGTAGGAACACTCATTTAAAGATGATCAAATCCCTTAAAGAAACCTACCCACTATTTAGTAAACAGAAGTTTTATCTAATTTTGTATTTCGATAAATAAAAAACAGTATCAGTAAATTGTTTTAAACACTGTGGTACGTGCACATGCACAAATGTAGGAACACTCATTTAAAGATGATCAAATCCCTTAAAGAAACCTACCCACTATTTAGTAAACAGAAGTTTTGAGTGTGGTGAGTTTGTTACCGGAGTATACAATGTTTGTGAACAAGCCTTTTAATATATATAAATTTA
>NW_017306754.1:462167-470991 GCF_000935625.1 Nanorana parkeri | reverse complement strand
CATATATATATATATACATCTATCTATCTATCTATCTATCTATCTATCTATAGATAGATAGATAGATATATCCATCTATATATATCTATATATAGATAGATAGATCTATCTATCTATATATATATATATCAAGAGCTCTATTGCTATTTTCAAAGAAAGCCTGCCCTAAGCAAAATGTAGGTTTTCATTTCTGACCTCACCTTCTGTTAAGTTACCTGGCTGCTGCTAGTACAGACAAAAGCCCATTGATCCTGCTAGAAATGCACTCAACTCTCAACTGCAGTGAGCTGACAACACGGCCTCTACTGCACTGAAATCTCAAGCAGTGTTGTCAGGCATGCCTGGATTCTTCACTGCTGGGCTATAGAACATTGCCTTCCTATGTTATGGAGATGATAAGAAGGAAAGGCGCTCTGTAGTCCATCAGAAGAGAACTTGGCACGGCTGACAATATTGATTGAAATTTTGTTGCAGCAGAGACAGCATTGTCAGCTCACTACGGGAAGTTATGAGCTGAGTGCATTTTTGGCAGGATCAACAGGTATGTTTCTGTACTTTTGTGCTGTGTTTATAAAGGAACAAAACATTGACGTACTAAATATGTTTGTTATTTTGCCCATACATACACTATAAAACTACATTTAGGTATAATCTAATTAATACATAACTGGATTTGATGAAGGGTTAGTATACATTGTGAAAGACAGCTGTACTTGCGAACTGGAACTTGAGAATGGCATTCCCTTGGAATAAAAAAACGAATAACTACAAAACCATAACAGTGTAACTAAAATGTTGCCAACATTGTGATTCCATGGCCGTTTTTGAACTACACCTCTAGTGGTTTAAACACCACTTTCTAGGGAAATAAGTCCAGCACATACACTATTCGCAGACAGGAATCATCATAGAGGATAACATCTCTTTAGCTCATGCAGCAAATACATTAATGCAAAGTGATCTTTACTGAAAAAACTACAGCACTGGAGGGAGCCATGACACCACAGTGTTGCCAACATTTATTGTAATTATGGGTGCTATTAATGAAAGATTCACTGGAAAATTCCCCCAATGATTCCTTTACTGCTATTCCCCCAAGTGAGATTCAACAACATTCAGCTGGCATTCCACAGTCACATTAACTCTAGTTACAATAGTATTAACGCGCACCAGGCAAGAGAAATAGCAGTTAAACAGTCTTTAAATGGCACCTGTACAGTAGTAAACAAAGGCATTTTAGCCCGCAGAAGAATCGGCTACGGGAGCTCTCCATAGTGCTGAAACTGTGTTTAACTGTTACTAGGATGGTTAAATGCAACTTTTTTTAAACAAATTTAAATAAAATTTAAACAATGAATAAAAAAAATAGCGTGCCCTCACTCTTCTACAACTAACCCTGCATGCAGGCTGGTATTCCCAAAGCAAGGTAGCGTTTAGTACATAGGCTGTTTGCCTGTGTACTAAGCACAGGGGGGCTTTGAGAGGGGCTTCCCTTCCAAAGCACCAGTGCCTAATGATACCTAGAAAGAGGTACAAGCACGGGTGGGTGGGCTTGTGCACCACCTTACTTCCCCCCTGTGGGGGAAAGTAAATGGCCACCCCTTTACTAGTGAAATGGTGGGGTGCTTTAGGGGTCATTTGGACCTTAAACCAGTTCACTGTACATGCAGGTATTGGTGTAAAATGTAAATAAACACACCATAATTTGTTAAATACTTACATAAATCTATTTTTACTTATATATACCTTGCAGTTTTCCAATTGGAGAATAAATTCAGGGAATGTACGGTAATTTTTGCTGGGCAAAACATGTCCACTAGTTTGGCTTGATACATAGGACGCATGTTCATGAAAGGATTTTGGGCAAATTTTGAGAGAAAGGAGGGTGTGGTCTTTGGCAGCACGGACTGTCAGAAAGATGAGCATGTATACTTTTGCAGGGTATTTTTTTAGGTTTATTTTAAAAGTAAAATGTATTGTTATACTAATAATGAAAGTCAGTTTCCCAGTGATTGTTTTTTCAACAATATATGTAGTCAGTTTAGATTGTGGCAAGTGTTCTCTCATATCGTTGGTACTATACACATGCCAATACATTTATACATATAGTAATTTGTTTATTTATTAATTTTCAGTGCAGTTGACATTTATCTTTAGTCTGCAGTGGCAGTCAAACCAAGCAGCCCATCAGGTGTTTTGACTTTGGCTATGGAGCATAAGTTATTTTTCTTTCTTTTTTTTGGAAGCCATTGGTGCTGCTGGTCAGTGGTGACTGGTAACAACAGTAGTGATGGTGGGATATATGTCCTGTAGCACTTGAGATGACCAGCAGAAAGTCACAACTTATCCAGTCCTTGCTCATTTTGATGACTGTCAACCTCTTGCTGCTTGCAGGCAACTATCTGGCACACTTATCAATGAAGATGCCAGCTGACACACTAAATACTCTCTTTGTCATTTATCATATACCACATAGATATTGTGCATAACAATGTATCACACACACAGCCATAAATACAACTCAGCACAGGTCACATGCTACCTTTATTTAAAAGTCTGCTGCGCTACCTCAAACTGCCATGCTGCTAATCAAAACGCCAACACTAATAGTGTCTATTCTTGCCCACCTTATCCTGCCTTATGCATTTTCTTATTGAGCAGGACCAGTGAGGAAGCACATTCTAATTATCAGCCAATACTTATATCTGAGGTGAGAGAGATCATGGAAACTTTGATACTAGCAGAAGGTATTGGAGCTTTGCCTACAGAATAGCTGTCAGCATCTAATATTAGAAAACCATATTGATAGTGACATCAACCTGCCATTCTCCCAAATTCATAAATAACATATTGTTTCACTATTCTATGTTCTGTTGTATGAAAGACATAAAATACAAATCTCAATTTTGTATGCAATAATCAACTGCTTTCCTTCCATTTTATCAGATTTCCTCTGCCATAGTATTCTAGCTCCTGCAGTCTGAAATAATGATTTTCTGTAAGCATCATCTTTCAGAAAGGAGTTGTCTTTAGTACTTTGACCAAAGTAAACAGCAGTGAATTGAGGGTCCCACTGTTTAATTATAAGAGGTCTGTTGTAGGTTACTAAGTAAAAGGTTGTATGTACGTTTAATATCAATAAAGTTGGACATTTTCATTAAGCTAGATTTAAACAGTTTCTGAATTCAGAACAACATTGTACAATATTATGGATTTTACTATTATTTCAACAGTCAAAACTGGATGTATTTTGAACGATTATTTTCTCTGCCATCAGAGCCTGCTCCTGGGCTCTGATTTTTTAATAGCAATTATTGCTCAACATTGGAAAAAGAAGCTTTGCACGTGATGCATACAGCTACATTACTTGCCAGCACTCTATGTGACCTTAAAGCTGAACTCCAGGCAGATTTATAGCATTATCTATGTTGTAAACTAGCGGTATTGGGTGCACTCTGTGTCAAAGGTCATAAGAGAAGGCTGTGCATTGTTTTATTTTCACATCTATAAATGAGGAATAAAAAACTTTTTTTTTCTTAGATTTGTGCAATAGTGACAGGTTAAAGTAGAACTGCTAATAAAATAAAGCTGAAAGGGTGATTCATTTCATTTACCTGTTTCAGGGTTAGACATAATTAATCTGAGTAAGTGGAATTGTGTTTTTCAGTATGCTTTGCTTTCAGTGTGCTTCTAAAATGTTAGCCTTTGCATTCCTTAGTAAATTGTATTTCTTATCTCTGTTTGTGTCTTTGCTCGTTTACTTTGCAAACCCTCCCAGGGTTGTCCCATGATCTGTACTATCATGATTAGTTTTACATACATGCATGAACTTTATCGGTTTATGCTCCACTATCCCTCTTTTAGTTTCACATATAACCTTTTGTTTTAACAATAAAACTTTGAATATAGAGTAAATACACAGTTTGTGTGACCAAGTACTTGTTTAAAGCTGGTAGCACGATCGAATACTAGGAAACTCTAGAATTGGAACCATAACAAAAGTTACAAAAATAACCTTTCCCCATCTTTCTTGCAATTCTGCACAGAGTTACATGAGGAATGGGCAACCAATTGCAGAATAGGAGAGCTGGGAGCACAGGAGAGGTGCTGGAAAAGACATTGGCATTAGCAGATGGAACTACAAGGGACAGTGAGAGATGGGTTTCGATGGCAACATGCCTGTTGAGATAATAGGGAAATCCATAATATTTTGCTATTATTTTACTATTTTATTCTTAATTCAGAAACTGTTTAACTCTAGCTTAATGGAAATGTTCAGCTTTATTGATATTAAGAATACATATGACCTTTTATTTAGTAACCTTCCACAGACCTATCATAATAAAGCAGTGTGCCCCTCCATTAACTGCTGTTTACTCTAGGCAAACAGGCAGGTGAGTCTGCCATAATATGCAGATATTCCATGCATACTTGTACAATTTGGAAAGAGCACTTGCTTTAATGCCTTCATTATTAAACAGCCAGTGGTATCATGCCATGTTGACTTATGCTTTATTACCTGAATGTAAGAGAAAAACCTTAAGTAGAACTATGACCTCCCATTTTAAAAAATGTGATGCAATACTGAATTGCAAATGCATCTTAAAAACTTAAACTTAAAGTTTCAATTAGTCCTTCTGCAAAGTCTCAGGATCCATTGATCCTGCCTATTAAGTCAACCTCATGCAGCTACCTGTGATGGGGTGAAAATTCTGCAGCACTGCTCCTGGATTTAGAACAGCAATGTCACGCTCATGTAGCCTGTGTCTGCTTGCACTAACAGTGGGCTGAAAACATATTGCAGGGGGAAGCGATTATCAGCATTGTCACTGCTGATTACAAACTTGTAACTTATTAATCAGCAGCTGACCACACTTAGCCCTACCCACTTCTTTCTGGATTGACAGCACTGCCTCTGCTGCTAAATCCCTCCTACTGTGAGCTGAAGTGTCTGGGAGATGGAGGGTGTAGAGAAACAAATGATGGAGCATTTGAGTCACTCAGAGGAGGTAAAGGAAAACATTTTCTCTTTTCTTTTATGAGACTTGTACGTGACATAGTAACTGGATATTGTACTTGTTTAGACTGACATACGGAAAAGTCTTTAAATAAAAAGTTATAAAGCAGAACTGTGGGAATTTTTTTGGCACATTTGCTGTATTAAAATGAATTATACCTTATGGGTCCCATTGGTGGATGCTAGGTAAAAACTCTAACGTTTATTAGTCTTGACACCACCATACATCCCAGCTTAAGAAAGTGCATTACCTTGGTTACTCACTGTTCACCTCGTCTATTCAGAAAACATCTTGTATTCTTTTTACAGCATGCAATGCATTCTGTGAATGGTGGAGGGGTGGATGAGCATCACAATCTCCCCTCATCAAATCACAGAACACCTTGTGTTCTATGAAAAGAAGACAAGACATTTTCTGAATGGACAATGTGGAGAGCAGGCAACCTGCTGTTTTTCACTGTGAGAGCTGACACTGTACATTTCAGCCCTGAAGCTCAGAGCTTACAGTGGTGTTTGTATTATTGAAAGTTACAGTTTTTAACTTTACGATGCAGCAGCAGTCCACCAATGGGACACATCATTACGGGTAATTTTGTTTACATGGCAAATGTGTAAAAATAGTTTGTTCCCAAAGTTCAGCTTCATGCAACAATTATTTAAAAGGGAGGTTTAAGATTTATTACTATGGAAAACTTCGCAGCATATGTTTTAGCCTCATGTTAGCTAGTAAAAAGCGAGAATTTTCAGGGTTGGCCAATAACCACATTCAAATACAACTTTACTTTGAATGTTCTCCTGCTACATGTAGTACATTTCTGTGAATGCCTACATAATGCCTACATACTATGATATCTATGCTGAGGATACTTTCAGAAAATGATTCATTGTACACAAAATGCCACTTCATGGAACATTCAGATTCTATTTGAGAAATGAAACAATAATGTACTGTACACATGCTTCTAATATGCCAAGACAGGCAGCCCATTCCACCCTTATTAGCGGCTGCTTTTCTTGCATGGTGCACTCAAAAATTTCTAAGCCAAATGTTTTCCAAGCAACATTAATTAGTAGAAATATGACTGGTACTTTTAAGTCATATTTCTTGTTGTTAGCACAGAGAAGACATTTCAGGAAATTATTCTCACTTAGTCAAAATATGCCTTTTGTCATGGCTAAAAATAGAGATGTTGGATTTAAGAAGGAAATGAGCCACATTTTTAAAAATATTACTTTGTCCTTAAAACAGATCTCCAGAAGAATTCCAAAGAAATCCATTAGTTGCAGTATGCATACATGCAATACTTATTTTTTGCGCTTGCATAACTGCCTGAAAGTTATATTTACATTTTGCAGGTTGTATTACTCTCCCAAAAAATTGCAACAATGCTGTTTAGATTTTTTCTGTGTGTTTCACATACCTCTGCCACATTTCATAGCCAGCTGAGTGACCCTATTTTTTACTCCTGCAGCTTTTAGGGCTTAGAATGAACATTGCCACACTGTTGAGGTCCTTCCTCTGCTCTTCTCCTTCAACCCTATCTACCAGACACAATGTTAGGCTGACAGCCTTGTGTAGCCCACTTATTGGCTCACAGTATAGAACCCCTATCATGTCAAAGTGATCTGTCTAGACATATAAGCAGCAGATGTTATAGGCAAATGTTGAAAGGAGGTTGGAAGGGCAGGGTTAAAGGTGACTTTTACAGCAATTGTCTATCTCACAATTGTTTTGACATGATGCTTTTATCAAACCAAAGCTTGTGCATTATTCATCATTATGCCAGTGAATTAATTTAGCTATACTAGGGGATTCGTTTTGATGTTTATTTGTATTTCCAGTTTTACTTGAGCAGTATGTAATTGTCTTTTAAACCTTTGAACTCTCTAAAGCTGATATACCTTATGGATTAAACAGAGCTTATATATACTTTACGTGTATTTTTTATAAACTGAAGAAAGATAGGTCTTGCCAAAAGCACAAGAAATGCTGACACTGGCTTTTTCCTCTGCTTCACCTGCTTCAAAGCCTGACGTCCCTTTCAAGATAGCGCTTCAATCCATTTTTAGGAAATATGTTAGATATATATTTTTCTTTTCTATAAGAACGGGATCAGAAAGCAACCTGCAGCAGTCTTGTCAGCACTATGGCTCTGAAAACAATTTTTAATAAATGGAAAAATTACAGCCACGTCTGCAAGTCTGATGGGAAAAGAGCAACGTTGACTCAACACATTGAAAGTGAAAACTCATAAGGGAGCTTTGATTTCTTACATATGCTGATTTCATATTTGTTTTTCTGTAATTGTTTTCCTAAACATTCTTTACTATACTGGCAAAAAAGGAATTTTACCATCCATCTTTTGTAAGCAAATTTCTGTCTCCTTCTCTTTATTGTCAAAGAGGAAGACACAGCACACATTTACAATATATTATTGCATAGGGTCTAGGGTGCTTGTGGGGGGCTGACTTCTGAAGAATCATTGGATGAAGCCACTGAGGAGGAGGGGGAGTGCCTCTGTGACTGCACTGTGAGCATTGCCGCAGTTTATGAAAGGAGGTGGCACCCCCAGCTCCAGTGGTGTGCTACATCCTGCATCCTTCCCAGCCACAAACAAATGTACCCAGTGGTAGACAAGTGTGATTCGTTTCTTTCCGAAACGAAATTCGGACGAAATTTCGGAAATTCGGAGATTCGGATGTATCCGAATTCCGAATTACAGCTAAAACGAATGCAAACGAATCCGAATTCCCGATTTCACAAAATTTGTTAGCGGTAGCCCGGTCGACATTTAGTTTTTCGGACGAAATTTAGTTTTTTTAGCGGTAGTCCTGTCGAAATTTTGTTTGTGCAGCAAAATGACATTAGGAAGAATTTTTTTTTTCTTAGTTTGCAGAAGATGAAAAAAAAGCATGAGGTTCCCCCCCAATTCATACCAGATCCTTTAGGTCTGGTAGGAATGTTAGGAGGGACCCCCCCAAGTTAAAACACAAAAAAGTGCGTGGGGTTCCCCCCAAAATCCCTACCAGACCCTTTAGGTCTGGTAGGAATTTTAAGGGGAAACCCCAGCCCCAAAAAATGGGGGGAAAAACGTGGGGTCCCCCCTGACAGTCCATACCGACCCTTGAACCAAGCACTGGCCCAGCAGGGCAGGAAGGGGCCCCCTCCCTCCCTGCGCCTTACCAGGCCACGTGCCCTCGGCATTGGGAGGCTGTCATATGAAAAGCATTATCACACCTCGGCTCACAGACCTGAATAGCATTTGGAAACTCACGAATAGCACTCGAGAGTTCCCGAATGCTATGTAGCATTTGATAGCTGAGAATGTCAAATGGGCGGAGCGAGCCGTGACATCACCGCTCGCTCCTCCCATCTGTTTACTTTCGGGCTGAATGTCATTTTTAGACATGTGCGATTCGTTTCGTTCCGAATCGAAATTCGGACGAATTTTCGGAAATTCGGACATTCGGATGTATCCGAATTCCGAATTACAGACATAACGAATGCAAACGAATCCGAATTTCCATTTCCGAAATTCGGTAGCGGTAGTTCGAACGTTCGTTTCGTTTTAGTTTCTTATTCGTGTCTTATTCATTTCTTATTCGTTTCGTTCGTTGGAGCAAAGTGACATTAGAGAAGGAGAAAAATATTTTTTCCACTCAAATGTCACTTTGCTGCAAACGAACGAACGAAACGAATAAGAAATGAATAAGAACAGAAAACGAAACGAACGTTCGAACTACCGCTACCGAATTTCGTCCGAATCCGAATTCCGAATCCGAATTGACTTTCACACCCGAATCCCG
>NW_017306754.1:443017-460346 GCF_000935625.1 Nanorana parkeri | reverse complement strand
GGACCCCCCCAAGTTAAAACACAAAAAAGTGCGTGGGGTTCCCCCCAAAATCCCTACCAGACCCTTTAGGTCTGGTAGGAATTTTAAGGGGAAACCCCAGCCCCAAAAAATGGGGGGAAAAACGTGGGGTCCCCCCTGACAGTCCATACCGACCCTTGAACCAAGCACTGGCCCAGCAGGGCAGGAAGGGGCCCCCTCCCTCCCTGCGCCTTACCAGGCCACGTGCCCTCGGCATTGGGAGGCTGTCATATGAAAAGCATTATCACACCTCGGCTCACAGACCTGAATATCATTTGGAAACTCACGAATAGCACTCGAGAGTTCCCGAATGCTATGTAGCATTTGATAGCTGAGAATGTCAAATGGGCGGAGCGAGCCGTGACATCACCGCTCGCTCCTCCCATCTGTTTACTTTCGGGCTGAATGTCATTTTTAGACATGTGCGATTCGTTTCGTTCCGAATCGAATTTCGGACGAATTTTCGGAAATTCGGACATTCGGATGTATCCGAATTCCGAATTACAGACATAACGAATGCAAACGAATCCGAATTTCCATTTCCGAAATTCGGTAGCGGTAGTTCGAACGTTCGTTTCGTTTTAGTTTCTTATTCGTGTCTTATTCATTTCTTATTCGTTTCGTTCGTTGGAGCAAAGTGACATTAGAGAAGGAGAAAAATATTTTTTCCACTCAAATGTCACTTTGCTGCAAACGAACGAACGAAACGAATAAGAAATGAATAAGAACAGAAAACGAAACGAACGTTCGAACTACCGCTACCGAATTTCGTCCGAATCCGAATTCCGAATCCGAATTGACTTTCACACCCGAATCCCGTAAAACGAAATAACACAAATCCGAATTTAAAACGAAACGAAACTAAACA
Source organism: Nanorana parkeri (assembly GCF_000935625.1). NCBI lineage: Eukaryota > Metazoa > Chordata > Amphibia > Anura > Dicroglossidae > Nanorana > Nanorana parkeri. The sequence goes on along the minus strand of NW_017306754.1, from coordinate 459,460 downwards.
AATTTTTTGGCAGTGCACATGTCTAGTCATTTTGTGGCGAGTTTTCGTCGGGACCGGCCGGTTGTCGTGCGGCGGGACTTTTTTTTTATTGCGGCGGGTCGGAGGGGGTCGTGCATCGTGATTGACGTTGGATTACATCGATGGAGCCATTTTTTTAAATTAAAGGAATAGTCAAAATTTGAGTCTTTGTTTTTTTTTCAATTAAAGGATTTTATCAAAAGTCTGGACTTTTTACTAACTATTTGATTTAACCCTTTAGTGAATGGGTAGGGGTACAAGGGGTAGGTATACCCCTTACTCATTCACAAGGGGGGGCAGCACCTGGGTGCCCCCTTATTTAAAGGGGTACCCCGATGCAAATAAGCCCCCCACAACCAACGGGTCAGGGTTGTGGGGAAGAGGCCCTTGTCCCCATCGGCATGGGGACACCCTCCCAATGCCGAGGGCACGTGGCCTGGTAAGGCGCAGGGAGGGGGGGCACTCAATCGCCCCCCCCCTTTTCTGCCCTGCCGGGCCAGTGCTCGGATCAAGGGTCTGGTAGGACTGTTAGGGGGACCCCACGTGTTTCCCCCCCATTTTGGGGGGTTGGGGACCTAAAGGGTCTGGTAGGATTTTGGGGGGAACCCCACATACTTTTTTTGTGTTTCACTTGGGGGGTGGGGGGCCTCCTAACACTCCTACCAGACCTAAAGGGTCTGGTATGAATTGGGGGGGAACCTCACGCTTTTTTTTTCATCTTCTGCAAACTAAAAAAAAAGGAATTTTAATAGTTTTTTTTACTAATGTCATTTTGCTGCAACGAAATTTCGTCCAAAAACAAAATTTCGACCGGACTACCGCTAAAAAACGAAATTTCGACCGGACTAACGCTAATGAAGTTCGTCCGAATCCGAATTCCGAAACAAATTTAATTTCGGACCCGAATCCGAAAAACTAAATAATGCAAAATCTGAATCAAAACGAAACTAAACTAAACACGTTTTTGCTGGTGCACATGTCTACCCAGTGGCCCTTGAAGGAAATGTAACATCCCTGCCTATGCTTGTCCCTACCCCTGCTTGCTAATGCTGACACGTGTCTGTGGTCATATGGACCCAGCAGCTGCATGGTTCAGTGACACAGAGACAATACCATCCACATAATGGTGGAGGGAAACGTTGGCCTTCTGAGGAAAAAAAATGACAGCTGGGTATCTGCCATTGTGGTGTGTACAGGCATTTGTTGGCATTGGTACATCTTCCCCAGGCCACTGCCTAGCTCCCCATGCCTTTTTTGACAATCTCTTGCCTATTAGCCGTGAAAATGGCCAGAATTGAATTTACAGATTCGCCTCCAGGTAGACCTCAATGGGGTTCAGAATTGAGTTTGCACTTAACAAATGTCCATCAAACTGAACCCAAGCACATTTTCTCAAAGCTACTAGCTTTTAACTCCTTTGCCTCAGTTCACAACATGAACCTGGGTCCCACTACTACAGACACCTGTAACCCATTCCCCTGCATCTAACATGCCACCCTATGTCCTATTACCTGTACCTAATTCCCCAACCTTCATGACACTTACTCCAAATGTTATCTCACCCCTACTTTGGACTGTATGCTTCTGCCTTCCAAGGGAAGCATTCTTCTTCCAGGGATCCATACTTGCAGGAAGTGTATTATGAGATCTTTCCCTTTGACTGACAGCTGTGTCAGCCAGTGTGAGAATTGACATGCACAGAACATCTTCTGTCACTAAAGGGGAGATGTATGTGTGTTGAAGAGGATATATGGATAAAAAGGTTTAATGGACCCCCATTAATGGGGTATAATTACAAATACAACCTCTGGTACACCTGTTCATTACTACACTGATCTGATATCTCTGGATTTTAGAGGTTTAGATAACACTCAAGATGTCTTAGAGGTATATTTCACTGCAGCAACTATCCCTAAGGTACCATGACCTTAGCAAAAGTCCATTGGGTTGTTTGGCATATTTGGTCTGATAGTCCTTGTGCTCCCTTATAATAGAAAAGATTAATGTGGCGCAGTGGGTCACAGACCATGCACACCTGTGGGATTTAAACATACACATTTGCATCTGGTGAACAAACTGATCTCTTAATATTTTAACTGAAAAGGAGTCTCTGGTTGTTTTATACCAGATTATTAAAGCTGAGAGGAAGGCAATACTGATTTTTTTAAAAAAAATGAAAGTAGCTGTGTTTTAAACAGTTAAGGTAGGTACAAGAGAAAATGTTGCTATAGCTGCCTTTACAAGGAAACATGAAAAGGTTCCTTTTATACCCCAGCCACCAAATGCCTGTACATCAACATCTTTATGTAATGGTGAAGCAATGTAGATGCAGTTCTTATCTCCTTGACAATATATTAGTGACCATTGACAGGGTGTTTCTCACAGAGGTCACTGAGTGCTTGTTAGCATTCAGACTGGATTACCAAGGTTAGACCTCCATTCAATCTAACTGCTTAAAGGAACAATTAGTAAAAAAGATTTAATTTTTAAATATCTAATAGACTTCTTTATTAGCAAGTTTGCTGCCTGTAGCAGTATCTTTCCACAATATACTGTATTTCTGAATTGCAAATATCTCTAAATATCAGAAAGGAGATTTGTTTTTGCCATATTCATTATAGCTATTAAGATACAGTAGTTATATAATGAAGACCACAGTATAAACATTATTTTTAAAGAGCAAAAAATAAAATATAACAGGTTAAACTATATTTTTTCAGTCATAGAAGAACAGAGATAACACGTGTATCAAGATTTACCTAAAATATTTCTGATAATGTTTCCGACAACATTTTAAAAATATTTTTGCATATACTACCTGTGTTTTTAAATAGATAGAAATAAGCAAATCATTGAGCATACTCTATATCTGGCCGAGATTTCACAGGTCACCGAGGACAGAAAGCTTTGCTCACCTATCCAAGCCACCTATGGTGCGTCAGACTAAACCTCTCATAGAACATTTTTGCTTCTATTTTACATGTATTTGATTAATGCCAGAAATAAACTTTAAATGTTGGCTTTTCTGATTCAGTTTTCTTTTTCCTGATATTTAATATCATCAGTGCTTTTCAGATATCTTTCTCTGGAAATGCCTCTTGTGATCACATATGATAAGAACACTGACTTCCAATTGAATTTAAGATATAAATGTATATATTACATATAACTAATCAGGTTTTTTTCTATTCCCCTCAGGTCATCACATATAGTATGTTATCCATACCCATCAGTCTACAACATTATTCATAGTAAATGGGCCAAGAAAAGCACACAACATAAATGTTAAACTTTTATTTTGTTGATGTTTACTCACATCCAAATTCAGAGCTGTTGGTAAGATTTGTCAGTATATAAAACATGCCTGTATAACACACACTTTTTATTTGTAAAATTAGGGTTGTATTTAGTTATCTTCACAGCAAACAAAATAAATATGCAATTCTATTTCAGATACCTGTGGACACTGTATACTTGTATCACTGCCACTATGTTGTAGGAATATAAGCCATAGCAGTTACAGTGGCTACCAGAGTTATGCTTATTCGCACTTCTTCCCATCATAGATATTTTCATAATTTTCACTTATTTCTCTCAGAGGCTCTGGTGGCAAACCTACTGCATCTATATTGTCAGGTTCACACTAATGTTGCACCCATTATAAGTTTGACTCAGTTCCCTGTTGGGTTTTCCATTTATTTTACATTATGAGAAGATGGCCCACCTGAGAGTCAGCACAGCCCACCATAGAACATGCCCAGCCACCTGAGAGTCTGCACAGCCCACTATAAACCCCACACAGCCCACTATAAACCCCACACAGCCCACCATAGACCCTGCACAGCCTCCTGAGACCCCTCACAGCCCTCTAAGACCCTGCACAGCCTCCTGAGACCCCACACAGCCACGTGAGAGCCTCCGTTGGAGACATCAGGCCTGCACCCAGGAGCACCACAGAGTATGTAACTTCATATTATTCTGCATTGATGTATAATGTATTGCTGGAATTTGTAGTCCTGTATAGCTGGTTGCCATTTGGCATTGCTACATAATGTATCACTGGGATTTGTAGTCCTCTATGGCGGGTGGTATTCTGTATTGTTGTATAATGCATTGCTGAGATTTGTAGTCCCTCTACAGACTGGAGTCAGTGGAAGAACTACCAGGGGTGCAGCGTTTGCAGCTGGGTCTGGGCCCTGGCACTTCACCATGGTCTTATTGTTTTTAAAAAAAATGTCACAACACAAAAAAAGGTATTGGTAATTGGCATCGGTGAGTACTTGAGAAAAAGTATCGGTACTTGTACTCGGTCTGGAAAAAATAGTATTGGTGCATCCCAAGTGCAAAATCTTAATTTCCTATAGAAAGAAGCTACAACCTGAGTAGTAAAGCCTTTCTTTCAATGGCATGCTCCAGAGAATCACCCTATCTCTTTGTACTGAAGCAATGGTCTATCTACAGAGTCAGAGTTGGAGCTCTCCAGTCAGCATGAGGTTTGTTGATTGCAGAGCTATAGGACTGACTCAGCCAGGGTGTTCGTCAAATCTCTGCAGACAGACCACTGCTTCACCGCAGAGAGCACAGGTCCATCTCTGCAGCTTTCTGGCATTGGACAGGCTTCCCTAATCAGACTGTGGCTGCTTTCTAAAGAAAACAAACTCTAAGACTTTGCACACCTTTTGTTTTGCACCTGGAATGTATTTAGCTGACTTAAACTAAAGATTATAGGGAGGCTATTTATATATTTAGGCTTTTTCCATTATTTTTTTTAACCATCCAAATTCGGAGATCGTTTTTCAGTCAAGTCCATCTAAATCTACTAGTGAATCTAGCACTACCCTTTTCACAGGTTATCAACGATGCTGTCCAAGGGTGGTTCCATTGCTCTTCTATGGGGAGGAGCAACCCTAAGACAGGAAGTGTGTTACAGGCCAGACCACCAGGTGAAAAAAAAACCGTAAAAATAATAATAAAAAAGCTAATGCAGCCACCACATTTGAGGATTAATAAGCCATAATATATAAAATTTATGTTTTTGGGACAGATCTTTTGCTCCCTGTTTCTTCACAAATACTCATGCTCTCTGCATATTCTTATATCTAGGGATGTCCCGATACCAGACATTTTCACAAGTACTTGTACTCATGAAAATGCCCCGATCCTTAAGGCCGATACTGGCCCTTCAAATTCTCAAACCGCAGCGGCTGTCCGAGTTCCCGCGCTTGTGGGGACCTCGGCAGCCTGCTGGGGACCTGCATGTAGCTGTCCATGTCAGTGCCTGTCCGGTTGTATATCTCCTCCCCCACCCCCACCTTCTGGCACAGGCCACACAGCACAGTACAGCCACGGACAACGGCACACTCCACAGCATAGGAACTGCCTGAAAAGCCCTGCAGAGATCCACATGTCGCCTAGGAGAGATCGGCACGCAGCCTGGTGAGATTAATTCTGTTCTGGGGACATTATTATTATTATCATACAGGATTTATATAGCGCCAACAGTTTTTGCAGTGCTTTACAATATAAGGAAGACATTACAATCACAATACAATTCAAGACAAGATGGTAAGGAGGGTCCTGCCCGTGAGGGCTTACATGTACTGTGGTCTGCTGTGAGGGCATGTATTGTAGTCTGCTGTGGGGGCATATACTGTATTCTTCTGTGGGGTCATGTATTCTGCTGCGGGGGCACGTATCCTTCTTTGGGGGCACATATTCTGCTGTGGGGGTAAGTATTCTTCTGTGGAGGCACGTATATTCTGCTGTGGGAGCACATATTCTGCTGTGGGAGCACATATTCTGCTGTGGGGGCATGTATCCTACTGTGGAGGCATGTATTTTGCTTTAGGGAGATGTACTCTGCTCTGATGACATCTGTATTCATTTCTCGTGACATCTTTAGTTAGCTCTGGTGAGATGCTGTCCTAAAATCATCAGTCTGTGTTGTTTTAGAAAAAATTGCACATTTTCCTTTAAGAAAAAATATCGGTTTTTGGTATCAGCAAGTTCCTGAGGGAAAGTACTTGTACTTGATCTTAAAAAAGTGGCATTTGGACATCCCTACTTATATCCATATCCAAGTGAAAGGGCTTCACTACCCCTGCTGCTACTCACCTACAGGGAAACATCCCTTAATGATCTCCTCTCACTATTATATGCTCCCACCTCTTGGAGAGCACTCAAACATTAGACAAAATCCCCTTACTTGTAGTACTTGTGAGCACTTATGGGGTGTTGGCTCCCAGCTGCCATTGTTCCAAATCTCATACACATGTTGCATGTGTTTTACTTGTGAGATTCCCTTTATTACCTATTCCCCACTTGCACCCCCTGAATAAATAAGGAGTTATCTGCTCCATGCAGGAATCCCCTCCATTCTGCTGCAGAATGTCTTTAGGAGCCGCTAGAAATATTCTGCATTTGCAGAGCAGCTAAAATAAATTGACTGCAGATACTGCAAAGGATACATCTGTGTAAAACTGGCAAGCAGCGGGACAGTTTTAATCAAGAATAATAGGTCTAATTGGTGTATGCCTAAACTTGAATTCATCTATGGGAAAGGGTTGTGTGGGTATTGTGAGTGTGGTAATGTGAGGTGGTTTAGGTGCACACTATTCTTGCACTTATATTTTTTCTTCAAATAAAAAAAAAAAGGAAAATCCCAAATAATAGAAAAGGTACATTTTCCTATGTAACCTGCCTATATGCACAGATGTACACACCCAAACAATGTTTAAGTACCAATATTTGTCCACGGCACCTTATTGCTTGCTAACTCTTGAATTGTCAACACCTAAGCTACTATTTAACAATGTAATTTAATGTAATTTAAAGGACTTAAAGCATACCATATATACTCGAGTATGGTGTGCGGCGCTCCGAGCGGGGTCATCTGGCAGTCTCCGGCCACCTAAATTAGGACCCGGAGACTGCCAGATGACCCCGCACGGAGTGCCGCACACCGGAGCAGCAGTGACGCGACGCTCGGCGAGGTAAGTAAGATGACGCGCTGGCGCTGACTCGAGTATAAGCCGAGGGGGGCACTTTTCACCCCAAAAAATGGGCTGAAAATCTCGGCTTATACTCGAGTATATACGGTAGTTTGTTAAAGTAGATGGTGAACCAACCGCTAAAAACTCACACACTTTAACAGCTTATGATACTCATATAAAGGTCGTTATTTGGGTACTTTGTGTTATGGAGTGACAACCCTCTATAAAGATCGTTGTTTGGGTACTTTGTGTTATGGGGTGACAACGATCTGCCCCTGCCTTCCACAATCTCCTGCTGTAAATCACTCTGTCACATTTTCTCCCAAAGAATGCACACTGTCCAGGGATACTGCACTGTTTGTGAAGAAAAGGCCTTTTAAATTAAAAAAAAAAATGTAAACCAGCAACAATAAGAAAATATGCCCTGTAAAAAAACAAACACAGTCAGTGATCAGCAAAAGTGCATGTGGACAGGATGTGGGGGGAAAAACAACTGCAGCCAGCAAAAAATAGGCCCTGTGAAAAAACACATGCAAGCTGTAAAGATGCCGGACACACATGAGCACTTCATCTGTAACCCCCCTGCCCCCTACCAAATTCACCATGATTCACAGCATTTTGCTACCTAAAAGATATTCAGTAATGGTTTACATCTACTTTAAGAGACCAGTACCTACAAGCACTATAATAAGATCACTTTACCAGTCTGCACAAATTTAAATGTAACCATAGCAGACTACTGTTCTAACTAATAAATAAAAAAAAGTGAAATACATATTTAAATACTACTGATAAATGGTCACTACTGTGATTTAAAGCAGAATATGTACTGTGTGTGAAATGTAACAAACTAGCTCCATCCCTCTAAGCTCTAGCATACATCAGAAAAGCCTGTTACACACTGTGAATACAAAATTTGCTAGGAATTATTTCCATTTACCTTATCACTGTAAGCTTATAACATTTGCTAGGGATTTACCCAAGACAGCAAAGTGTACCAAAGAACATATTTTCTACCAAGTCAAGGTGACAACCAAAAACTGCTGAAGGGCAAAACACTTATGAGAGCCCAGTATTAGAAGACTAACCAAATGGCAATCCCAAAGGATTTGTCAGACCAGCATGTGCCAGTATCTAAAACCAACTGCTATGTCTGCCCAGCACTCCCCACGTGGGATTACTAGAGGTTCAGTTTGTGTATCTACAGTGGCAGCAATAAATATATCGCTGTGATGTGACTGCTCCCCAAGCTACAAAGCTATTGTTTTAACAAGGTTATTATTCACATAAACGTCAACAGAAATTAGATAATTTATGTGTGCTTTATATGTATGTATGCAAGTATTGTGCTGCCTAAGGGGGCCACCTCAGACTAGGAAAGGCATTGCCACATAAACAGGATTTATTTACTGTAAAAGACCAAAGTCATAAAGAAAGAAAGAAAGAAAGAAAGAAAGAAAGAAAGAAAGAAAGAAAGAAAGAAAGAAAGAAAGAAAGAAAGAGAGAAAGAAAGAAAGAGCCTAATGTGCTGCCTAATTGTTTTAGGAAAAAGTTTTCCTTCTCTACAAAAGCTAACATTATAAATCAACATTTAAGCATGAAAATGGGAATAAAGCAATAGCAGTAAAGGGCATTTTCAGTAAAATAGTGCAAGGAGCAGAGAGTTAAATGTAGTAGCCACAGCAAAAAAAATTGGAGCTCATCTTGTTTGACTCTGCCTTTGCAAAGCGTATGTTTATGTTTATTACATAAACCCTTGTATCTAGTGACTGTCCTAGGTAGCAATATTTATTAAGGGTCTCTTACTAAGGCTCCCTTGCTATTGGTCAGAGCTGTATCATTTTGTCTGAAGCTGAACATGGGGAAGAAAAAACGTAACCCTTGCAGTGGTTCCCCCTCTTCACTACAAGGGTTAACCGATCGTTTCACCTAGGAGATAATGGATAAAGGGAACTCTTCCCTGAAATGCTTTTCTGTGCATAGTGATGTCACTGTGGGGGGAGCCACAGCGCTATAGGTGAGAGATCCTCTCCTTTGGAACCAGCACTTTGAAACTTCAGTACACTGATTGTGGTTGGAGGCTGTCTATTTCCTGTGACTTTTTACAGCTATTACCATCATCTTTTCCCCATCTTGGATGTTTTGATCACTCACTTCCACTCACTGTCACTTATGATAACATTTTTACCACTTGTCTCTGCTATAAATTATCCAAATATACATAGTACACTATGTGAGCTACTTTGCACTGTGGAGTTTTTTCTTTCCTTTTAGCATTTACTACTTTTGGAGCTCCCACTCCTTCAGTAGCAAACTAACAGTTCTGCACTTCCCTAGCTTAATGCTATATGTAGCACTTTTGTGTCTAGGTTATTAGGATTACCTCACACTAAATACTGTTTATATTTTGTATTACCTTTTGTTTTACTATACTGTAGATAGATAGTTTATCTGATCTTCTTTTACTGCAGTTTCTTAGCTTGGATTGAGCACTTGTTAATTTGTATATACTCTTTCACTTTATAATGGCCATAAATAACCATCATTTCCACTATGATGAAAACACATCAATCTTTACCAAATCAACACTCTGACAGCAAATAAAAGGACAGAGGAGGGATAGAGGACAGATCCAAAATAACAACAGAACAATAGAACAGCAGAAGTAAACCTACATGAGGATTTGTATTTATTTCCATCTTGCCTTGAGATTTTCACAGTTTTGTCTCACATTACAGCCCTGTCGAACACAAAAAGTGACCTAATCTTTACCAGTTCCCTTTGGCTTACAGATCCCCTTCCCACCTCACCCGGTGACTGGACAGCGAAAGGAGAGTAAGCGAAAAGAGCAAACTGATGAGTCCATCTCCCTGTCACTCTGCTCTCTTCTATAATCAACATGCTCCATGAAATGCAGCATACCTGACTGGCTGACACCCAAGAGTCTGATACCCAATCAAATTCAGGTACTTACACAGCTTTCAGGTGTATAGTGTTCCCTTTAAAAAAAACTAATTTGTTCTGCCACAAAGGATGCTCCAATAGGCTATAAATAAAATGATACATTTATAATAATCCATGTTGCATTCACTGCTGCCCTATCAGAGTTCTCATTTACAAATCTCATCATTGCACTGCAATGCGCTTTTCAGCCAGGAGCATCACACTGCTCAGCGTCATCTTCTATGTACCAGCCCTTTCCACAGCAGGATGTTCCCTCCAGGGAGTAAGCTGACATCATAAGAGGGGAGGGGCAACAGAGGAAATAACAAGGCAGGAATGTGGGGAGGGTGGTCCACTCTGTGAGGATGATATGCCCATCTTGGTTCCCATGAGGAAAATCCTTAAGCCACAAGTGACAGATGCAGCTGCAGCTTCCTGAATTGAATCCAATAGATGCATCATTAATACATCATTGCATGCACATAGGCCCCTTCCCCTTGGGGCCTATGTGGACTGCACTCACTGCAGACATTAGGGATATGTCAGTGCAAGCAATGATGTGTTAATGATTGGAAAACTGCATTCATTTGTGAATTTTATATCTGCATGGAGTTCAGCTTTAACTACAGCACAGCTATTGGTACTGCTTCCTATTGTTTTATGAATTTGGTAAACTGAGGAGATTAGCACTGCTGTCGCTCTTAACTCCCCCACACCTGGGAACCAGCTAATAAGTGGCAGAGCTGCACATGAGTGAGATGGTAATGTGAGGTGATCAGCACTGCATCCAAATCCCAAAGCACCCTCCCACCTCTTACCCCCGCTGGGCACCAGGTCCAGCAGGTCCAGGTCCGCCCCTGGTTGTGCCCCCTCGCAGCTGCACCTGAAGCGAGTGCCTCGCCCTTCCTACGGCCCTGGCTGCCTATTCTCTTAAGGGAACATTCAGCAATGTTAGCAGTATGGAGGTTTCTTCAATCCCCTCCAATTCTTTTGCTTACATCGTTCCTTAGTCAAACCATTTTCCAGTTACTGCACCTACTTTTGCAAAAACCCTTAAATAACAGTGACAGAAAACTTAGGGAAAGTTTTCCTCTCTCATTTTTTCATGAAACGTCTCTTTTTGATTATTTATTGCCCAATCACTAGCCAACTTTCACAAGCAATAATTACATTCTTGATGTATCAGCTACGATTATGTATAGTTGCTGCATACTCCTACATACTGAATCTGCAAGTAAATGCCCACATCGCAGTCATATATGATTAATGTAAAATGGACATAAAAAATGGCTATATTTTCTCTGTACAAGTGTTATTTGTTCTACTTTGCTCTTCAGTGAGCAATACATTTTTTAAACGTGTAAAATATAAATCTGAAACACCTTGGAGACAACTCTAATAAATTGCATATATTCGCTGTAGTTACACATTACAATAATTATTCTGATGCCAAGTAATCACTTTGCAGCTTGTGACTGTTTTGTTGCATTTTCTGCTTGTGCCTTGTTAAAACATACTAATTTTGCTATTATTAGAATAGACGTGTTATTTTCAATTAGCACGCCATCAGATTTACAACTGGGATCAAAGAAACTAAATGAAAACTTTAAAACACATGAAGCCTGTTTAATATGGTGTCTTTATCCTAAATCAAAAAAATGTTAGGAGTTCAGTATTATTATCCTTGGCCTTTTTAAGGTATTCAGTCTAAGTGCTGGGTGCCGCAAGTGATTCTGATACAATAGTGCGACAATCATGATGATAACAGAATGGAAAATCTTTGGGTAATTTCTTTTGAATACTGATGAAAAATAAGTTCAAAGTTGGATTTTTGCCAAAATGCCCTGTTCAACAGATGTGCCTTTTGTGTGAAAAAGTTATTGTCCATTTGTGTGAAAAAAAATTGTCCACTCTGAAAATAATCATTGAGCTGCTGCACAGAAAATGCCCATCCTACAATACCTGCAATTCGATAAGGCCCATAAAGCAATTCAGTAATGTTTAGGATACAGATAGCATTTTCAAACGCCATATAAGCCAGACCCCCCCCAAAAACTGAATAACACTTTGCAGTAGGAATTCCAGTAAAATATATACGGTAGTACTAAAACATTACTTTTTATGATGTGCTTCATCCTCATACTTCTGTTCCATTTGGCATTCTGAGAATACTACAAAAATAATCTAGTGTAGAAGGTGCAATTCTCATTTGGTTCCAACCTGCTTTAAGGGGACACAACAAGTGTACAGCATGAACCCATTTAATCTGACCCATTATCTCTTTCTCTGAATAGATGAATACTGGCAAGTTGAAGCTGGTGACCAGCATCTAATACAAATGTTACAGAGTCAGCTCACTTTAGCTTGGCCATTAGTGTGGATATTTTGCAATACTCAGTCTATGTGTAGTAAGAAACTTTCAGGTGGTGCTTCATGGAAGTTTAAACTGACACCAGGATTTTGTTGGGAAACAAGCCAACAAAAAAGAGTAAACTTCGGGTCATGCCAGTACTTTTGTTGAAAGTGAGTTCTTGCCTACTATAACAATATAATCAGCTTCACTGTTGTAAGAAGAATCATTGCATTCTGCCATTATCTTTCTCAGCATGCACTTTACTCAGAAAAAGTATCACTAAAGTTGACATATTCAGTGCAGTTAACCTCAGGACATCACTGAAAATGCCACTAAGTTTACTTCAAGGCCTGTGCCAACTTCTGAGAAAAGTACCGTATATACTCGAGTATAAGCCGTCCCGAATATAAGCCGAGGTACCTAATTTTAGCCAAAAAAACTGGGAAAAAGTATTGACCCGAATATAAGCCGAGGTACCTAATTTTAGCCAAAAAAACTGGGAAAAAGTATTGACCCGAATATAAGCCGAGGGTGGGAAATGAGGCAGCTACTGGTAGATAGATACCATTAAAATACATTAATATTTATTTAAAAGAAAAATAACCTAGCTCTGTAAGTGGAAAAGGGGGTACAGGGCTACATATCATGTACTACGGATCATTTAACCCATTCATATTAGCAGAGGATAATTGTAAATCTATTGTTCAGTGCACTCTATATGTAGTATATAGTACATGTACATATAGAGTGCCTGCAACAATACATTTACAATGATCCTCTGCTAACATGAATGGGTTAAATGATCCATAGTACAGGGCTACATATCATGTACTACGGATCATTTAACCCATTCATATTAGCAGAGGATAATTGTAAATCTATTGTTCAGTGCACTCTATATGTAGTATATAGTACATGTACATATAGAGTGCCTGCAACAATACATTTACAATGATCCTCTGCTAACATGAATGGGTTAAATGATCCATAGTACAGGGCTACATATCATGTACTACGGATCATTTAACCCATTCATATTAGCAGAGGATAATTGTAAATCTATTGTTCAGTGCACTCTATATGTAGTATATAGTACATGTACATATAGAGTGCCTGCAACAATACATTTACAATGATCCTCTGCTAACATGAATGGGTTAAATGATCCGTAGTACATGATATGTAGCCCTGTACCCCCTTTTCCACTTACAGAGCTAGGTTATTTTTCTTTTAAATAAATATTAATGTATTTTAATGGTATCTATCTACCAGTAGCTGCCTCATTTCCCACCCTCGGCTTATATTCGGGACGGCTTATACTCGAGTATATACGGTAAGGAGATTGGAGGAGTGTTGTCAACAAAGTTCTACTGGTATGATATGGAAGAGAATCTTTTTTGGCAGACATAGAAGATCATGGCTGGCTCTAGGTTGAAGTGGAAAGATGCTTCTTAACCAGCTGCAAACCAGCCACTGCATTAAACCAGCCGGTCTGCTGGGGTATTGTTCCCATTGTTGTTGTGAACATGCATGTGTGTGCGGCTGCTGCAGCCACTGCTCCCACTGTCTATGACAGTGCAATGTCTATGAGAGCAATGGCTTCGGATCGGCTCTGTGTCCTGTGATTGGTTATCACGTGACAATGTTTACATTGCCAGGCCCTCCCCTGCCTCTGATGTAAAGGGGATAATAAATGCATGAGTCATCCGTTCATTACTTCCTAGTGAAAACAAGCTGCAGTAGAAGCAAAAAAAGAAAAGTTTCAAATCTTTTTAACCCTTTTAACCTCCTCTTCTCCTGCTTATTTCAGCTCCATTCTATCTATGCTCTGACCTGTATATTAACCTTTTCACCTCCCTTATCCTGCACATCTATACATTAATCCCTTCATCTCCACCCTCCCACTGTTTGTGACCTGCACATTAACCCCTCCCCTCCACCTCCCTCTATGACCTGGACATTTATTGTATCTTGTACACTATTACTAAGCTCTATGTTTTAACATCCTCAATACCGGTTTCTTATTTTCCAAAAAGTTATGGCAAAAAAATCAGGTCACCTTGGAGTGTCTACTTTCCAAAAAGTGGTAGTTTCTGTGATTTTCATACTGTTCTGACATTTTTATTTGCTATGATTTATTTTAACATTTTTGGGTCTTCTTTTACTTTATAGAATACATACTTTACATACTGCTAAAGAAAGCTTTATTTGTCCCCAACAATGATATAAAATTAATTTTGTTTCAGTGTTGTGTGATGGAGGAATTTTCAGTCAAACTTGTACAGCACTGAAAACTGAAAAATTACCTGGTAATGAAGGGGGTGTAACACTACGGTACGGAAGTGGTTTAAAACATGTCTTTTTACATTTAATGCTAAACTCCTCTCAACTACTGTATAAAATACACAAAAATGCCGCTGTGTTTTCATCTATATAGCATTAAATTTACATTTTAATGCAAGCAATGTAAACACCTGAATTTGATTTGATATTAGCCTCTTTCAATCCAACTACAGCAGAGCTCAGACTGGGTGAGGGAGAAGCAAGGCAATGAGCCACTCAGTTGTCCTGGAAGAGAAAAGCATAGTTGCAGAAAGATGCTTCTTCTCACCCTCATCTTCTTTGCTGTCCAGTCACAGGCTGGGTGTTCAAATGAGACCTGTAAGCATTACTTAGAGTGGACCTTTACCCATATCTTTAAAATAACAGCAAACACACCTTTAGAAATGTTTAGTAATGACAATCTACAAACACATACTTCTAGATAATTGCCGGCTTTGTATCCTTTGCATAACTTATTTCTCTTTTCTTCCCCGGTCTTCTGGCTGTGGCCATGTTTACTAAGGGCCGCTTACTAGATCTCCCTTTACTTCCTGGATTTCTGGCACATGTGACTAGGACATGTGACCATGCACATCATCTCAGGGGAGGAAAATGCCTTTCCCTGGGATGTGGTGAGATTACAGATGAGATTTCCTAGCAATGTTCTGCCGATGACAAGGCAATCCCAGTGTGCATTACTTTGGCAAACTGAAGTCATTTTGCACTTTCAAAGCAGGAAGTGAATGCTCTGCAAGTGTAAGTATTTCATAATCACAGCATTTTACACTTGACATGTCTATGTTATTATTAATCATCATACATACAGGGATGCATTGGTAGAATTGTTGGTGTAAAGGTCCGCTTTAACTGAAGCAGAGAAAAAAAAGGGGTCCCCTCCCTGCCAGCCAAGGGCTGTGTGGTGTGTCAGAGCTGTATACATCTCAGAACTGAGTGGAAAGAAATACACATCCATTTGTATATAAAAGAGTGTTCTTATATGTTTATGATCTATGTATTTAAATGTTTGCCTGGAATTTACCTTTAAGCTAAAATAGAGGCTTCATTTCCCATTAAGAAAGCCAGTAACTTCTGGTATCAAATCCAGGTTTTTTTTTATCCCAAGGGATATAGCTATATGAAATAAGCTTACTCTACCCCAAGGATATATCACAATACAGTAATGCATTAGTGTCCATCTGATTGCCATCATAGACCCTGCAGGAGCCATTTGTTTGCCCTTCAACCAACCCTTTGGTAGCTTAGTGAATAACCCTGTAAATGTACAGGTGCAGTCTATGCTAGCCTATATTATTGCTGTAGTATGTACACAACAATATTCTCACAATAGCACTCCATTTTATCTTCATAAATTAACTAAAAATCATCAAACATTTAATGATTAAAAAAATGCTGAAAGGAAATGACAGAAATGAGGAAATAAGTGGGAGTCAAACATCTAATAATTTTTCCACTGCAAAATGCAACTATAGTTGCAAATCTCAATATCTATTTTCAAAGGACTGCAAGATCCTGTCACAATTTTGGGGAAGAACTGGTCTGATGTGATGGTGATCCCAAGAGTGTAATGCAATATTCTACCAGGGTCCCTGCGGTCACATGTGGGACTAGGCACTGGTGTTCTGCCACTTTGGGAGGACCCGGAAAGAAAGAAGAGGGCCCGCCCCCCGGTAGCCGCCAAGGCACCAACATTGCCTTCTGGGACTTCAGCTCCCAGCATGCGGCAGACCACTGCTCCACAGCTCCCTCCCGCGGTGGTAGGGAGGCTGGGGGGGGGGGGGGGGGGGAGCCCTTCAT
>NW_017306754.1:439168-442561 GCF_000935625.1 Nanorana parkeri | reverse complement strand
CCCAGCCCCCCCCCCGGGGGGGAGGGGGGGTGGGGGGGGGGGGGTAGGTGGAGCCCTTCATGGTTTCTTGCATCGGGGCCCTGAGATTTCTAGTTACACCTCTGAGGTGTCAGCATTGCTCTTGGGAAACCACGCTACAGGTGTTCATTTCTGACAGTAAAGATTACAATGCATTATAATCTTAATTGCTTGATTAGTTGGGCTTGCTCAGCAGCATGCCCCTTCGGCTGTGCATCACGAATTCAATGATTACTAGTGCTTGCTTTACTCTATGTGTATGTTTTTTTTCTTACTTGGTTGTAAAACTGCAGAAGAACAGGGACCACCTCTCTGACACGTTCACATTAGTATGCATATACCCCTGAGCTAAAAATTAAAAAAAGGAATGCCTCATTTAAAAATAGTAAGTTAATCTTTCTCTATTCAATTAGCATACAGATCAGTGATGACTACTCTTAGCAAAGCACCAACACCGAATTATACTCAGCATGCCCTAGCACATTCCTTCCTATTTTCAGACAAAAGTTCCTAAATATTCCCAAAATCTACTTGAGGGCATATTCTACATGACTTTTTCATAATCCCACACTGTGGAACTCAGTTCCCATTTTACCACAGTTACTGAGGAATTGTTTACAGAATTTGGTAGCCATTGGTTTTCCACAATAATGAAAAACAAAAATTCAGTGTCCCCACCTCTCAATCTTCTCTTACCATAACTATGTATAAAGTAAAAAAAGTAATTAACTATCACAATAAAGTTCCCATTTGTACATTAAAAATTATATTTATTATCAAAGCATTTAAAAATAAAAAAAACATATAAAAACTAAGTGGCCTCCTATTTACTTATAAAGTCTATGTTTATATCAGCATAACATATTATTATTGTTAGTGTACCTAATTTATCACAAAAACACCTCATCCTTTTCTGTGTAACAAGTTATATTATTTGTATATCTATGTTACCATTTATCTCCTATCCTGAACCTCTTCATATTGTAATACAGACATTCCTCGTTTTCCGACTTACCTGCTTTGCGACCACTCGCACTTACGACGGACCGCCGATCGACCTCCGACCTTGCGCGTCAGCGCGACGTGTCGCCGGCGGAAGTGATGTCCTCCGTTCTTCACTGCGGGTCCCGGTAAGTATTTTATTGCCCGATGTACAGTACACTGTTCGGTACTGTACATCTGCAACACTATACAGTACTGTACTAATGCAGTACAGTACTGTATAGAGTTCCTCACTTAACGACCAATTCGTTTAACGAACGGAACTCGGTCGTTAAGTGAGGAATACCTGTAATACATCATAATCCAAGATGATAATTATTACTCACCATGGTGAATTAGTTACAAATTTTATCTGGATGTATCAATAGCATGCTATGCTGATATTAATATGGACTTTACAGTGTTTTTAGATGCTATATCAATGTTTTGTTTCCAATGGGAACTTGGTTGTGATGGTAATTACATTTTTGACCTTTGTGATTTAATGTTATTAAAAAATGCCTTTCTAAATTATTCTGCAGCCGTCACTTTCTAAAATTGCCAAACAAATCTGAATGTTGCTTTCTTGTTACAATGCAATCTGGGGTGTTTTATACCCTGATCAGGTACATAATATCCCAGAAATCTAATTTATTGGTTGCGTGATTGTCTCAGCTAATAAGAAGTCTGCACTATAATGCAGGTAAAATTTCAGGCGTCACCTATAACAAAAAAAAGTAGGTGAAAAAAGTACCTCAACACTGATAACCATGGGTACGCTACTACACGGGTTTTTTTTTTTTTAAGTGGGGGGTTTATATACATTGTAACTTAGAAAATGCTAGCAGATTTCTCTGAAATATTGATCTTTGCATTGTCTTCATATGGATCTAAATGGGGAATCTTTGACCCTGCCTTCCTTGTAGCATTGTTCAATAGAAGCCAGCAAGAAAAACTCTTGTGTGCAACAATGCATTATACTCTTTACTATCACATCAAGCTAAAAAAGATTCCCACAAACAATCTATACACTGTATAGGTTGGTTTGGTAATCAAAAAAAATATTACTTGCTTGGAAAATTATCCTGATATTCTGAGAAAATCAGCCCATGTACCAGTACCCAAAGCACTTGATATACAGATATCATCCCCTAAGGAGGAATTGTCGCACATAAAACAATGAATGCTAATTAGCAATACTAAATGTATTAAATCCTTACCTTCATTATATGGCAGCAATTCTGGACACATCAGTTAGTATTGTAAAGGGCCTTGTGAAAAGATGGCCGTTGTTTCCTCTCATCAGAGACTCCGCTCATTTTGAGATGTCATTGGAATGCGTATGTGCCACAATGACGTCACAAAATGGGTGGAGCCTCCAACTCAGTCTTAGAAGTCATGAGTTTATGTCAGACAGTTTATATTATCACATCTCCATTCATTTTAAATCGCTAGAGAAACACACGCTATGTTTTTGATTTTTTTTTCTTTTGCTCAATTTGTGGTGATGGTAAGCAGTAAATGTACAATTTAAAAAATTAAAAGTCAAATTTTGAATTAGAAAGTAAAGAGCCCTACATACATACTGTATGTCTAAATTTGTAATGCCTACTGGCATCCCAATGAGAGGGAAATCTTTGGCTCAGAATATGATGCTGTTGATGAGATATGATGCTGTTTTAGCACTCTGCAAAACACAGATGTGCACCACCTATGCATTGTACAAAATGCCATACACTCAGTAAAATGTGTTGCGGTGCATTAGGAGCCCATTTAAAATGAATAGGCTGCCTTAATGCATTGCACATTAACATGCAAAATAGCACACATAAATGCATGTGTGGTAACACTGCAATGCATTCTAACAGTCTTATTAGCTCCTTAAAGTTGGTTTGACATTATTCCCTTATTCTGATGGTGCTTTATGAAAGTAAAGAGCTCATAGAGAAATGCATAATGGTGGCAGGGAGCAAATGTTAGAGGATATTAGGTGTAGTTCTGTAAGCAGTGCCAAATTACCTGTACATTAGCCTGTACATAAATGTCCATCCAAGTAAGTGAAGAGAATAGGCTATTGGGCAATTCTGAGAAGTAGGTTTGCACAATCTCCTATTTAATTAAATATGTGAGTGACTAAAGGTGTGCAGGACACTAGGGCAGCAATTGTATCAAATATAAGGTTAGTTGGGGGAAACCCCAGTAAAAGAATCCAGAACAATTATAGAGTTTGTACAATAAAAACATATCCTTTATTACAAAAATGATATACAAATCTGAACATAAAAAAACTTTTTTAAACAATAATTTTATACATTTCTAAAGCAGATAAATAGGCACTTCTCCTGGTTGCTAAAATGTCCTTCCCTCACACAGCGCAGATCCGGTTCTGTGCAC
>NW_017306754.1:420474-439064 GCF_000935625.1 Nanorana parkeri | reverse complement strand
GGTGTCAGCGTTTTCCATCGTCGATTTGTCAGCTAAAATGAAAATTTCCCACTGCCGCCTACGCGTCGGTTAAGCCGCTCGCGCCACGTCATTGCCGGTAAACCCGCTCACGCGACGCCGCTTACGGCACACGCTGAGGCCCTCTCCTCCCGGTGAGCTTCCCGACTCGCCGCTGGCCGCCGACAACCAACAACGCTGCTGCCCGCTGACAACACCGTCATTCAAGGTAAGTCGAGACTTTTTTAAACAATAATTTTATACATTTCTAAAGCAGATAAATAGCAGCTTCTCCTGGTTGCTAAAATGTCCTTCCCTCCCACAGCGCAGATCTGGCTCTGTGCACACACTTCTTTTATTAGATGATATTAAAAAGTGCAAAGTTATATACCAATACAAAGAAAGACACATGGAAAATATATCCTGACAGTGATAACTGATGTTAGATGAGTATATATAACCATCTTAGAAAAACCTTTATGAACCATTACCATGTCAATGTCACCAAAGCCTATAATATTTTCTACTAAATAAAGATGAGAGAGATGACCTCCTGTGTAACTGAGTGAAAAATATAGGCAAAATAAGGAAATAACATAAACTAAATACGGCAGAGAGAAGACTAGAGAAGAAAAAAGGAGGATGAAAAATACCTATCTATTTAGGTAATGAAAAAGGGAAGGGCTGTAATGGCTCTACGTGTTACAGAGGTCCTTGAAATGCTTCATCAGGAGAAGGGATAAATGGTGAAAAACAGTAAAAACTAGTAGCAGCATCTTATAGTCGGGAAACTAGCAGCATCTTCTAATTAAGAAACTAGCAGCATCTTATTGTTGGGAAACTAACAGCATCTTATAGTTCAGAAAAAGAAAGAGAAGTAAAACGTAGTGTGCTTTTCTATATCTTGTATAACCAGGCAGTGCAAACAAGTGCGAGACCCAAGCCTGCCAAACCATGCAAAGTCCTCAAGCCATACTGCTACATACAGTATATTACCAATTACGTTCCATTTCCCAAGCTCAGCAGTAGTAAAAACTTTGGATGGAACGAACCAATTCTTCTGTCCAGTGCCAAGGCAAAGAAACATATTCAGTTTTATTTTGCATATTCAAATAATTATTTTGCAATTCTTAATTGATTCATGGGGTCAGATTAGAGACAATTATCTTCTCTGCTGTATAGCTTAAGCTAATGGGAGGCTTACAGTAGTATATAAGTATAACATTATTTTCAGTAAATTTTTTCGTACCCATAGAGAAGAAAAATGTAATTGTGTGCTAATTTTAGAAAATGTCATATAAAAAAGTTTTGGAAATTTTTTTTTTTATATTCTACATTTTCCCTGTTCATCAGTGTCCCTTGAAGTATACCTGTGTCTTATTCCTGTAGCTTAAGCTGTGGCTTAGCAGCACATGTACCACAAAATATCCATGCATATTTGGCTCACTTAGTAATTCCCCTGCAAATAGCATTGCCCCCCCATTTCAAACTCAGCAATACAGTAATACAAGTCTGCCAGAGCCACATGGCAATATAGTCATTCCTAATTTCCCATGCTCTGCTAAAGAAATGAGCCAGCCAGGAGGAATAATCAATAAATCAGTGTGGAGTGGTGATGATGTACAAGGCTCAGAAACCAGTGGCAATCACAATTTACTTCTTAGCTGACTTGACTTCAGTAAACTGAAAGCTGCTCAAGTATTATGGGCTTTTGCACATCTCCTCCGATTGATTACTGAGTCTATCTAAATTTAATCTTTAGAAGAAGCTATACCACTGCTGCCATGGTGATGTAATTACCAGTAACCACCAAGGGGCAGACTGCAGGGACTGTGCCAAAGTGCCAGAGCAGTGATCAAATATTATTTGGAAAAAAAATTGTAGAATGCATTTATGACTTAATATTCCCAAACCATTAACTATATCTAAAGCCAAAACATTTTTTTCTTTTGGATAGAATAGGGGAAGTAAAACATTTGTTTGGCATCTGTGTCTCAATAGGGATAATATCATCTGTGTGCTGCTGCTCTTTCATTGCCCAGCAGCAATGATGTCTGCAGAAAGGTCCAGGATCTGGCTGGGTTTTCTGGCAGATGGTTCTGAATCTCAAAACTGTAATTTTTCTCAAGATCGGTATAGTTACAATTCCTTTGTCAGGTATGACAACTTCCATATATGTTTTTTAACCATGTATTTAACTCATCTTTTAGGATCAAGTTGATCCTTTCCCCCACCTGACCTCATTAATTGCTTGCCATCTTTTGGGTATACAGGTGTCCTATGCCTAACCAGTGCATATGTGGCATAGTAAGATGAAGTAAGTAGAGTTCAGGGGCAAATCTAAATCTTTCAAAAGTTAGTCTGCACCATTAGAATAATTTCAGTGTGAACATTCAGATTTTTTCCAAAACGCCAAATTTAGACTGGTTCATTTAAAGTACCTGTACATAAACATGAAATTACATACTGTCCGAAGGAGTCTAATAGAGTTGTGTGTCATGCACAGCAGCAAGTTCCAACCTTTGTTTGAACAATTTGGAAAACATGTGGTTTCTTATGTCCTGCTCATTAAAAGGGGGTGACACACATGTACACATATACAGAGTTAGACAAGTGTGTAGTAACTACACATGTTCAATATAAATCATCTGTTCAAGGGTCTGTTTGTTAGTGATGGACGATCAAAGGTGCTATGTATTCGTATCTTTAGTACCAGGCCTTTAAGGAACTAAAACTTAGATTGATTTCGCTCTGCAAAACAAACCCAATTTTTTATTTATATAATTATATTTTTATTGTATATTTTACCGCAGCCTTTTTTCAAGGTGTTTTGTATTTCCATGGCAAGCCAGCCACCCCCGTCGTTGAAATGAATGATGCTAATCCAGGGATTTGCATTCAGGACATCTGCAAGCATTCAATAGAAGACAGTAGTCCACTTCTGTTCACACCTGCCCCACATCCCGCTCCCTGCCATGCTGCCTTAGCTGCACTGTAGGGAAGATTAAAGAATAGGACTCTGATGTGAAGGGGGGCTCCTGATGTTAAGGGGGGCACTCTGATGTGAAAAGGGGGGAGACTCTGATATGAAGAGTTGTTTGTTTTTTCATGGGTTCCTTCCTTAAATCCATACCAGACCCTATCTACGATATGGATTTGTTATAGATTTTGGCAGAAACCACACTTAATTTTTTACATTTACATTTTGTACATATTAGATTGTTCTCAAGATTTTGCATACTATGAAAGGGTGCTGTAACTAAAGAAAGGTGGAGAAACTTGTATACATATAATGTACCGTACCTGTCTTGTGACAGTGGCTTCTTACAAAAACCACTTGCACACTCCAGGGATCAGAAAAACAATGACAGTGTCATCTGATGTTGAAAAATATCATTAGTTGACATTACCATCACATTTTATTATGCAATAATGTGATACAGTGAGAGCGGAGAATATAATCATAGTTACTGGCAGACACAGTATTAAATAAAATACAGACACGCCCTATTAACAGAGCAATGCCCTGTAAACGTCTACTGTTATAGGGCAACTGAAAAGCAATTTTTCCTAGACAGTTGTGATTGATGAGCCTTGTACTCTTCATCAGTCATGACATACATGTAATTTTGTAATCAAAACGTGTCTGAAAGCCCTTGTCATTGCGAACTTTTAAACTCCAAGTATGATTTTCCTGACCTACCCATAAATTAGAGAACTGACAGTGTAAAAATTGTATCAGGGGTCTTACGGCTTCCTGATTGGTCAGGTAGCCAGGCAGCCTCGGCAAGTGAAGCCAGTGTTCTTTCAATAGAACACTGGCTTCCCAGGGAATCAGGAAGCCGGGCAGCAGGTCATGATCCGCTGCCCGACTTCCTGATAACTGGGGCATAAGGCACCAATATTAGTATTCAGACCCCCTTCACTTTTTTCAATTTTGTTATATTGCAGGCTAATACTAGTAGAGCTGCAACAATTCCTCGATTAAGACGAATAAAATCGGCGATGGAAAACGTTGTCAGCGTTTTCCATCGTCGATTGGTCAGCTAAAATGAAAATTTCCCGCTGCCGCCTACGCGTCGGTTAAGCCGCTCGCGCCACGTCATTGCCGGTAAACCCGCTCACGCGACGCCGCTTACGGCACACGCTGAGGCCCTCTCCTCCCGGTGAGCTTCCCGACTCGCCGCTGGCCGCCGACAACCAACAACGCTGCTGCCCGCTGACAACACCGTCATTCAAGGTAAGTCGAGATCGGCCGGGAGCTTTTGAATGTCTCCTGTTTTTTTTGTTGTTTTTTTTTAAAGCGGCACACTGCAGAACATTAGCAGCTATAGAGGAACAACAAATCCCATCCCAGCAATAATACATTAAACACCCTGTATAATGTATTATTGCTGGGATTTGTTGTTCCTCTATAGCTGCTAATGTTCTGCAATGTTCCGGTGTATAATACATTGATTTTCTGCATTGCATTGTTTTGTGCATGGTGTTCTGCATTGTATAATACAGCGACACACTGAAGAACAGTGTGTCGCTGTATTATAGAGGAACACCAAATCCCAGCAATAATACATTAAACAGCCTGTATAATGTATTATTGCTGGGATTTGTTGCTCCTCTATAGCTGCGTCGGTGTATTATATTATAGTGTGTCGGTGTATTATACATTGGTATTCTGTTGAGCTGCAACAATTATTAGATTAAGTCGATTAAAATCGACTATGGAAAACGTTGTCGGCGTTTTCCATCGTCGGCTAAAATTAAAATTTCCCACTCACGCCCGCCTGTTCGCAGCTCCATACACGAGTTACGCTATGCACGCCGCCGCCGCTGCAGCGATGTCAGTAGTAATCTGCATTGCGCAGTATAATCATTATACAGCCAATGGAGAATACCACCAGCTATAGAGGACTTTAAATCCCAGCAATAATACATTATATACAACGCAATGCAGAATACCAGCAGTTACAGTGGACTACAAATCCCAGCAATAGTACATTATAGTATAATGTTGTACTATTGCTGGCATTTGTTGTATTCCTATATAGCTGATGGTATTCTGCATTTCGCCGTATAATCATTATACAGCACAATGCAGAATACCACCAGCTATTGGGCACTACAAATCGCAGCAATAATACATTATATACAGCGCAATGCAGAATAACGCCAGCTACAGAGGACTACACATCCCAGCAGTAGTACATACATTATAATATAATGTACTATTGCTACATTCCTCTATAGCTACTGGTATTCTGTACTATATTGCACACCACACTCTTTTTTTTACTTTCACCACGCCAAGCTTGCTCCCGCGATGGACTAAAATCTCATTAGAAACTAGTAGTCCATCACTGGTGCCTTTTTAAAAAAATTCTGATTAACCGATTAATTGAACTTAATAATCGGCTAACTCATCGATTATGAAAATAATCGTTAGCTGCAGCCCTAAATACTACAGTTTTTTACATTCTTTTTTTTCTCATTAATCTACACTCAGTATCCCATAATGACAAACGGAAAACAGAATTTTAGAAATGTTTGCAAATGTATGAAAAATGAAAAACATTCTGATTAAACTAAGATTGAACTGTTTGGCCTCAATTCTAAACGTTATGTCTGGAGGAAACCAGGCACCACTCATCATCTGCCCAATAGCATCCAAACAGTGAAGCATAGCGGTGGCGGCATCATGCTGTGGGGGTGTTTTTCAGCAGCAGGGACTGGGAGACTGGTCAGGGTTGAGGGAAAGCTAAATAGAGCAAGGCTCTGAGATATCCTCAATGACAACCTATTCCACAGCGTTCAGGACCTCAGACTGGGCCGAAGGTTCATCTTCCAACATGACAACAATCCTAAGTACACAACCAAGACAACACAGGAGTGGCTTAGGGACAACTCTGTGAATGTCCTAGAGGGCCCAGCCATAGCCCTGTCTTAAACCCTATTAAACATCGGAGAGACCTGAAAATGGCTGTCCACCGACGGTCCCCATTCAACCTGACTGAGCTTGAGAGGATTTGCAAAGAAGAATGTCAGAAAATCCCACCAATCCAGGTGTGAAAAGCTTGTCGACCCAAACCCAAAAAGACTTGAGGCTGTAACTGTTGCCAAAGGCACTACAACAAAGTACTGAGTAAAGGGTCTGAATACTTAAGTACATGTGATATTTCACTTCTTTCTTTTTAATATATAAATATTGCACAGAAAAGTGTTTTGTTTTGTGTTGTTTTTCTGCAGCAGATATTTAGTATCTGGAGCATTTTTGTCTCTGCTGTGGAAAAGGAAACATACATTTTTAGCCACCATTTATATGGTTCATTACACAGTACATTCAGAAGAAGTAAGGAAAAAGCTAAATATATGTATGTAGTGAATGGTTCAACACAATGCTGGAAACCTAAAGTCAACATGTGGCTACAGCTTTTGTCAAGGAAACCTTTGGAATCAGAAAGGTTCAACGGTGTTCATTTTCTCTTTGTGATCATCACAAACTATACAATTCTGGTTCTAATGCCATATGAAGACAGTTGCTAAAATGATCAACGTATAAAGTTGGGCTGGGACTGCTGAAATACTGGCAAAAGAACAATCAATAAAGAGATTCCATACTGTGCCATGTGCTGCCTTTTATGATGCGAATGAATAGTAGAGGGTTTGCCATACCAAAAGAGCCTCATTATGTAGAGACAGGAAATGCACAGGAACAGCAAAATGATGTGGTAATTACCTTTTGCACTACACATTTGTACCCAAGGACATACTGGGAGAACATTTTCACTTGTCAGAGTTCACTGTTGAATAGGCTTTAGTTTATATCAATGAGTTTTTTTGTTTTTTATACATCCTACATCCCACTTTATATAATTTCAAACCCACAGCATCACCCTAAAATAAACACTGTTTGCTGTGATAATTACACAGACAGGAATTAGATTAATTTCATTTAGCAATCTTTATATTCATTCTGTATATGTACAATACAACATTACTGGCTGTGTAAGTGGGATTGCATAGCCTACTTATCATAATGTCCTTAAAAGTAGGTACCCAGCATTCATTCTTCATGCCTAATGATTGCACCACTGACATCACAGGCAAAAGAGAATTGAATACAGCCTTCAATTTGTTGTGTGCTGCACTTTTTCAATAGAAATGCAGCACCTCTAAGCTCTGAATAGGAAGCAATATAGGAAATGTGAAAACACATGCAGCGTGTACAAGAACGCATAAATAGGAGGTATTACTTGGTTCTAATAGTTGCTTTGCTGTGAAAGAAGCAGAAAAGAACAATTTTGATGATATTATGTATTTATCCACATCACTTGGATTCCTGAAGTGTTTTAAGTTGATTTGCATAGAGTAGACACATGAAGAGGAGTAACTGGGTGTACATTATTATTTACTGTATCCAAACCCAAGAAGAAACATCTAATTTAGTGCAGCTTATCAGTCCATAGGTATAGTGGCTGCATTCTTTTTAATTTTCTAGTCTTTGTTTTATTTCCAACCATTGATCCTGCCATTAACACACTACCTGTCTTAAGATGACAATAATGCTAACTCACTCTACTGTATCTATGGAGGAGCAGCATTGTCATCCTAGGACAGCAATTGTGTTAAATTGTATCTAAACCCAAAAGCAAACTTGTAATATATTGCAGCTTACCAATCCTTAAATGTGGAGGCTATGTTAGTTTTTTAGGCAACGTTTCCTTAATTATCACCTGCTAATCTGGCTCATAAGTCTGATTCGTTTAACTTCTTTTAATATACCAAGCTGTCCAGCTAAAGTTGCAGCTATGGGATACAGGGGTGCTTACAATTATCAGCTTTTATTCATTGGAACAACAAAACTGTTGTTAAAGCTGCTTTAAACGTGTTAGTTTGAGTTTAGCTTCAATTTGTTTGTGAAGTCCATCTAAATCAGGGATGGCCAAACTGCGGCCCTCCAGCTGTGGTGGAACTACGAATCCCATGAGGCTTTGCAAGATTCTCACAGCCACAGCATGACTCCCGGAGAGAGACGCTTAATGGGATTTGTAGTTTCATCACAGCTGGAGGTCCGGAGTTTGGCCATCCCTGATCTAAATCTACTAGTATACAATTCTGTTGTCCAAGGGTGGCACTGTTGCTCCTCCATAGAGTGGAGACGTCCTAAGACAGGAAAAGTGTTACTGGACAGATCGCCAGGTGAAGAAAAAGGAGAAAAAAGCCTAAAAACAAAAAACTAATGCTGCCGCCATGCAAGATAGGTACGCTGCAATATATTACATTTTTCTTTTGGGTTTAGATATGCTTTAAGAATACAGAACACCTCCCATTTCCTCTTCTCCATATTATGGTCAGAGATATTCTATAGTTCAAGGTGATTAACTGGGCAGGGCTGATAAAACTGTTTGAGATAACACAGGACACAGGACAACATTGGATTTCTGACAAGATGAATAGGTATGTTTTTGCATTTATCAAACGAAACACTTTAAATTAAATACTTAATAGACTAAAAGGGAGTAAATAAGAGAGGTTATTGTTAACATTTACATATACTTTAAGCATGATAAGCTATATCCTGGGTGCTGAAAGCCTGCAGATTGCAAAGAGAGACATTTACATAGAGCATTGATCTCCTACCTAGGAATACTCTTTAATACATTAATGGTGATTAATAGTTTTCAAAAGTTGGCACACATTTGCATCATTGAATAAATAATGTTTCTTGGACAGTTCATTGTTTATTTTTGGTCACTATGAATAATAGAAATGTGATTCTCTTAGTCTGTCACGTGAGTGGCGCATGCTCACAAACCACCGTGTGTTTATGGTTCGGTACAATAATCTGGCCTTAGAGTGGAAGGCCCTTGAAATGTCTCAAAACAACTGCCAAGTGCCCCGTTTAAGACGCATATTTGAACATGATCTTCTACTGATTACACATCAACTCACTAGAAGCATTCATACTGATAGAGGTCATTCTGAAATAGGTGTGTATACAAATACCACAGATTTGTCCAGCAGGTTGGCCTATAAGTGGCAATGCTTTTCTTCATACCATAGATTTTCAACTTTCATTTAAAGACTTTGTAAGGAAGTACAAGCTCTCATATGTTAAAAGTTAACTCCCCCTTGTGGATGTATTATTTTTGTGCATAGCATTGCATTCATTTATGCACCTTGGTATGTACATTTAGTAACATCAACGGGAGGAAAAATGATAGGACTACAAGTGTGGTGATGTGACTGCACTTGTATTCCATCAAGAACTACAAGTCCTTCTGCCACAGCCCCTGATGGTAGTTCCTCCTTTCACAGATCCTGTCAATGAATGAATTATGTGACTAAGTGGGTGGAGCTATGCACAGCTGTGCCATTTTTAAAAATAAACACCAGTCCACAGGGTAAAGAACCCCACTATTTGGGTAAGTGGGGGGACACGAGGGGGTGGGTTTAAATTGTGACCATGTTTCTTGTTACAGCCTGAAATAGCTGTTACAAAAACTTAGCCTTTAAAGCTGTGCTTCCAATCAGCATGACCGGGTGGGGGCATTAGGAGGACATATTTCCGGGGGTGCCCATTTGCTGGAGATAAAAAGGCTTGTGACGTAAACTTTTAATTTAACCACCCACTGCAGGCTCAAACTCATGCATATGATATCTTTGATGCACCATCCTGCACTAATGACGTGCAGTCTAAAATTTTATAAATGTACTGGAGCACAGTTCCTGCTATGTCCCATGTAAACTGAAAAATCTCGCGAGATCTCAAGGAAAGGCATTTCCTCCCCTGAGATGATGTTCATGGTCACATGTCCTAATCACATGTGCCAGAGTTGCAAAAAGTACAGAGAAATTTATTACTCTGCCTTAGTAAAAATGGTCAATGTGAGAAGAATGGGGAGGAAAAGAAAAATAAGGTATGTAAAGAATAGAAAGCCTGCCATTATCTAGAAGTATGTGTTTGTAGATTGTCATTACTAAACAATTCATAAGGTGTCTTTGTTGGAATTTTAAAGATAAAGTTGAAGTTCCTCGTTAAGCCCCCCTACTTGTTGTAACTACTGTATGTCCTGGCTAGTATAAAAGGGTACACCACAGCTTCAAACTTTTAGGGTAAGAATAACAGTTCATATATGACCCAGTTTATGCATAAATGTATGATTTTTAAAAACTGCCCTCATTATCGAATCTAAATGGATAAGAATGATTTCTAAATCCCATTTTAAAATAATTTTAAACATTCATCCTTTTGTACCTCTACATTTAGTGCAAAAAAACAAACAATATTTTGATACTGATTTTGATTTCTGTGAACTCTCTGTTCATCTCTCCCTGCAATCGACTGCATTAAAATATTCAAGGTGTTTAAGATCAATTTATTTTAACTTCTGTCAGCTATAAGAGTACGGGAAGTCCTTGATACTAATGATGCTATTTCTGGAAATATGAAGGGAAGCTAGCTTCAAAGTGTTTTTTTTTTCAGTGCATGTTTTTATGATACAAACACTTAGCTTTAAAGACAGAAAAAAAGGACAAACTTCCATTAGTAAAAAGAATGTTTGGCTCCAGAGCCTGAAATCTAGACTTCCAACAAACAGTGACAGATGAAAGCAGTGAATGCCTTAGTAAAGATGAAATATGCTTTTCATATCACACCCACTTTGTGCAACAATGTCAACAGCAGGGATGATGTTCGGGTTCTCCAATACCATGTCTTTTTCTATTTGCTGCCTATTCAAGTCACGTACTGTCCTGACGCTAGCCAATTTACACTATGTTCCCAACTATGAATATGTTGGGAATAATTAGGTATACAGGGATGGCAGGGGGTTCATGGAATGTGAGGTTGTGGGTTTGAAGTGTTGCACTTTGTTTTGACATTTGACGTTTAAGCCCTCATGCACACAGTTGCATTGGGGACATACACAATTAATTTGTGAATATTTCCCCTTTTGGGAAGCCACAGGTGCTGCCTACAGCCACCCATAGACATCAATGGCTGTATGTGGCTGTGCAGCGGGTACACGCTGGTACTTTTGTACTTTGCACCAGTTAATGAGCTGGCTGGTGTACACCTGCCATACAGGCACATACAACTATTAATGTTTATGAATGGCTGTAAGCCCAAATGTTACATGTATGCCCCCTATGTGCCTGCACCAATAGTTCCTAACAAGCTAAATGTAATGTAATCCATAGTATGTGATGCCAGAATACAGTATCACTGGCACTGTCTGTGAAAACTGTACTGTTCCATAACAACACATACAGCTTAGAGCAGTGGTTCTCTACCTGTGTAACCTCAGGACCCACATTTGCCCTTGGTCACTAAGTCGTGACCCAAGTCGCACTGTAATGGAATGTATGGCATTGCAGTATCGCTTGTTCCAGTGCGGGCGATCGAACTGTGGGTGGGTAGGTGCATTTGGGGTGCCATTGAAATGAATGGCAATGCAACACACCTCCCACACCAGAATGTGCGATTGCATGGTACAGTGCGTTGATTGCAAGGGGCTGGTCCTCAAAAACATTAACAAACACTCACAACCACAGACAGAATCTCACACACTCACAGACATTCTCACACACACATACACACTCCCACATTTAAAAAAAAAATTTAAGTTCCACCCAGTCTCCACATCTTCTGAGAACTCAGCCTGGGGTCCAGTGTGGGCTGCTGTGCTGGGGTGGAGCTCTATCCATATGTGCATTGCCTGTACAGCTGTAGGGGTCCCGGGAGCAAGACTGTGACATCACTCCAGTCCAGGTACCTCTTCAGGATGTGTGAGGGAGCTGTAATGCATGTATAGATGGAGCTCCCTCGTGGCCATACCCCCAGCCCACCCCACCTCAAGCTGACACTCAGCACCGGACAGCATATTTTGAATGGCTGCTTGGCTTGAGAACTGCGCTCGGGGGAGGCTGAGGGGCTGGGGAGCCTCTCACCTAGTAAAGTGGAAGGCATGCAGTGACCCACTGAACACGCGGTCACGACCCACCAGTTGAGAACCAAGGGCTTAGAGGCATCTCCCAAGCATGTGATTTAAAAGATTTGTGTTTTTTTTTATTTTACCTATAGCACCACTTTAAGACCTGACACATCAGAAAGGAGTTGTGGTTGACCCTAAAAACAATACTACCTTGTTCTTATGTAAGAAGAGTTCTTGTGTTCTTTATGTGTTATGTGTTCTTTACAGGACAAAGCTGACAGTTTTGACACACAGCTCACAGAGGAGATAGCGAGAAAGAACGTAATCTTGTGAGTAGGTGTGGAAAGGGAATATCCCAGATAGGTTCAGAAGGCAGTATTTGATGAGCATTAAGAACGTAATTCAAATCCCAAAGAGTAATGGGTAAATGCACAAGGGAAGCAGCATGAGAGACACACCTTAATGGGAGGCTAGCGGTCTCTGAAACAAGATTACAAGAGCTGAGATTTTGCCCTTGATGGTGCTCAAGGTTAAATGCCCATCTAGGCCTGATTGCAAAAAGGTCAGGATCCATCCCACAGAAAATTTTCTAGGATGAAAGTTTATTTCCTCACGCCAACCAAAGTATGCCTTCCGTGTATGATAGACCTTGAGGCAAGTGGTCTTGCCAGCTTTTAGCATCATAGGAATCACCAATTCAGAAAAACCACTTTCTCTCACAACCTGAGCTTCAACAGCCATCCTAAGCGAGCCAGCGACCGTGAAGCAGGGTGGTAAACTGGTAACCTCCAAACCATCTTGTCTTGACTTGTATTGTAACGGTAATGTTCTTCTTATATTGTAAAGCGCTGGGCAAAATGTTGACACTATATAAATCCTGTATAACAATAATAATTGAGATAGAGTATATTGAAGAGCTCACAGATGCTCTACCAGGAGTTTGGGGCCACCAGAACTAGTGTCACAATTGGAAGATCTCTTATCAATTCCTGTTCTGATGACAACCTAATATTTGGGATTTTTTTTATACTTTCACTTTCAGGGATAACAGTCACCAGGACAAATAGAGAGGAAGAATCTCCCCAACATGGGCAAAAACAGCAATAAAAACCAGACAGGTGTTTCAATCCCTTTCCACTCTATGTAAAACTAAAAAGAAAAGGTTTGGCTTCAGTTGCATTTTAACATTTTTAGGAAAACATTCCATCAGCAGGTCACGTACCAGCAAGTACCACATGCTCAAATTGTATATTTATATATTTAAGTGTTCAAGAAAGTGCAAGTGTCCTTTGCAGACACAAATGTTATTTGTGTTCAATGTCAATATGGTGCTTCTGTGATTGCAAGTCTCAGTGTGTTATAACCCAATCAACAGACTTATTTCTCCCATATTGCACAGGACCTTAGCCAATTTTTCCGTACATTACATCAAAACAATCCTGTAATCAGCTGTGCATTATGTCATAGGTTTTAAAATTAATAATATTGATTACTTATTATTAGAATTATTTCTAGCTGACCATGACAAATTTCACTGTACATACAGTATTATTTATTAATAATGATCTAACAAGTTTATTTAAGCATAATCCCCTTTCCATATTATTAGTATAGATTAAAATAGGTGTGCCATGTTTGCTGACCTACATTATAAAAGAGTTAAAATCCCTGGGAACAGGTAATAAAGTTTTTCCAACCATTAGTAATACCTCCCAATCGTCACCATAGCTCAAGAACCCTTTGACATTAGTATATTGGTTTAACAGCATGCCTACATTGTGTATAAGTTTTTTTCTAACAACCTATTATATTTTTAAATCATCAAGAATATTTATTGATAATCTTTGCATATGAGAGGAGGCTTATAAATCAGTCCTCCTAAATGCAGAATTCTCAGCATAACCCTGTTCAACATTTGTGAACTCCTTTGGGCACACACTGCAGGAAATAAGATTGACTGCACTGAAACATAATTAATATCATTGATAATAAGTCTACATGGGGAAAGCCCTGGCAGGCTGTTGAATAAGACGAGTCTAAGGGTTCTGTGCTGTTGTGATTTAAAGCTATGAGTGTTCATAACCTGTGAATAAGTCAATGGCAGTTGTCACTGCTCTGAGCATGTTGTTGAAAGAAGCAGGAGGTTGCCATGTGGGTGGCCACCTCAAAACCAGCTTAAAATAAGAAAAAATGTTTAAGGGCATTGGAAATTGAAAATCACTGCTATACTGCTCATTTGCTGAAAAGTGTATGTTAAACCCATGACCCCCTTACAGTTGATAAAGGATTTTAACAAAGTAGAAGATTGGGATATTACCTATAAACTGCAACAATTATTCACCAGCGGCACAGGAAGGAAGTGCAAAAAAGGAGCAGTGAAATATGTTGAGCTTTTCTATCATATGGCAGTTTTATTCATATATTCCCCTTTGTGCTGCTCAAAATAACCATTTCAATATAAAACATGCCTCTGACCACCTCTTAGATGTACATGTATTTTAAGTAAAAACAAGTTGTTGAAGGTACAATGATAAATCTGTCACATATGTTTATAAAACGGTTGAAGATGGCTGACCAGGATTATAGGCACATAAGTCTCAAATATACAAAAACCATTGCTCCATCTATGACTTGTTTTATAAATTACCCCTCTGCTGCTAAAAAGTTTAATCGTAATAATGTAAAACCTCCTCCTTATTACTTCTTAGGTGTGCATGTGTTTAAAGTGAAATGTTGTGACTAATGCAATGGCTAATGACGCAGAAAATGGCTGTTGTTCAGAACTGCAGGTGTATGATGGTGATATGCAAAATAAACCTGCAAATCCTTACCCTAAACCTTAAAATGACCCTGTCACTATGTGCGTCAAAGTAACTAAAGTTATCCTGTAAAATAAAACAGCTGTATACTTACTGTTCTCGTGACCTGTGTCTTAAATATTCTATGTTGCAGATCTCTGGCCGCTGCAAATATCCAATACTTTTGGATGTGTCGAGTACCTGGAATTCCAGCCATGCGCGGCAGATTCTCCCATCTATCCATACGTCCTGTAGTGGCCTTGGAGCCTTTCAGAGGAACCACAGTGTGCGGCAGGGGGCCTGGTACTCAATACACCTGGAAGTTTCTGATACCCATCAGCATGAAATTAAATTTGCATAACCAAGCCGAAGTGAACTGAGCGAAAATGACTAGCCAAACGCTTTTCGGTTCAGTTCACTTCGGCTCTGGGCGGGTGATTTAAACCGTACAACGGCTAAAATCAGCTGTACATCGGCTGCCTTCCACTGGCTTCGGTGCAGAAGCCGTTCGTCTCAGCCGATCCAACATCTGGTTCGCCTGAGCCGAAGCTCCAGCAGTTCATTTGCTGCCGTTCACCCCTATTCCCATAGGGGCAAAACGGCAGTGAATGAATAGAGAAATGCCGCTGAGCGGCATTCGGCTTGGCTATTCTGCTCGCTACCTCTGAGGTAGTGGGCAGAATTTAAAAAAATTAAAAGAAAAAAAAAATCAAATTATTTAAATAATTGTAAAAAAATAAAAAGGTTAAAACTGTTAAGAATCTTTTTTTTAAATTTGAAAGAAAAAAATTAAAAGAAAAAAAAAACAGCGTGGGGTCCCTTTAGGTCTGGTAGGAATGTTAGGAGGGACCCCAAGTTAAAAAGAATTTGTAGGGTTCCCCCCGGATGTCATACCATGCCCTTTAGGTCTGAAATGTGGTCTAGGGGAAAATGTGGGCCCCCCCCTAAAATTCCCGAGACCCTTGATCTGAGCACAGGCCTGACATACCGAACGAGCGAGCGCCCCTTCCTGCCATACCAGGTTGCATGCCCTCGGCACTGGGAGGTTGCTTTTCCAGCTCCCTTCTGGAAAAGTCCCTTGTCCCCGTGCCGATGGGGTCAAGGGCCTATTCCCCACAAGCCCTGGCGCATTGGTTGTAGGTGGTGCGTGCAGTGGGGATTTTTTGCATTGGGGTATCCCTTTAATAAAGGGGCACCCAGATATGCCCCCCTTATGAATGAGTAAGGGGTACTTGTACCCCTACCCATTCACTAAAGGGTTAAAAACAATTGTCAATTAAAAAAACAGACTTCAGTCATCTGCTGTATCCTTTTGTCTGCTATAACCTGCTGCATAGAGTAAAGCAATCGTGGATGAAAACATATTTGTTGAGTTCAGCTATCTAATAAGGATTGTCCGCAGTGATTATATCTTCTTATATAGGCCAGGCATAGAGTTCTCAGCAAAGGATAAATCGCTAATACAACAATCAGAGTCAGAATATAAACCCTGAAACACATTGCTTGTTGCCCCAGTGACCCGTCTGGCAGCAGCTGTACCTCGTTCTCAAAAACCATGACTGAAGCTCATCTACCATAATGGAGCAGGTCCCATCTAAGATGAAACTCTGACAGCCAGAAGGACTACACCAAAGCCATGGCCACAGTGTGTGGGCCTCAGCTATTTGGACTCCACTGGCCTGAAAAATGCTGCTTTTCACTTATGTTGTGAGTTACCACTTTATTTTAATACCAGTATTACATACCGCTTAAATTGCACTAGATCTACTCGCTTTGTTAATGTTCTTCTATTATTACAACATATGGATACCCTTCACTATCAAGAGCTGTTGGATCATTTGTTTTATTATTTGTGGATTTCCCTCTCCTTATTCCTATTTGCAGTGGACTCTCTAATTTTGCTGTGGAATACGTTGAATGCGTTAAATACACAAGTACTGTGCACTTTTACCTTTCTCGTTTGTTCTCCATGTGCTGTCAATCAAGACTGTGTAAATCTTAGGATTGGATGGATAGAAAATTAAATTCATGGCAGGTAAAACAGCTTCCATATATGTATTTCAACTGTTTAATTAGGTATTTTCCTGCAGTTCAACTTTAATGGTTGGGATGTCTTTTTTTAGAAAGGCATGATAGTGATTAAAAAATATAAGGTTATTGCTGACTCCAAAAGCTTCTGCATTTATAGACCTTGCTTATTTGGAACTCTCAGCATCTAAGATATTGCTTATTGGTAGGTATACTATTATAAAGCAGCTGAAGGCAGCAGGTAAGATAACAGTCAGCCATTAATACTGTTTCTGACAGCATCTATTTGATTCTGCTGGGATTTATCAATCCATATCACAGGCTGCTTTTTCTGCCCATGCTGCGCAGTCATCACATCTCACTTTTGCTGTATACGTTTTAGGTTATTTTAACTGTACAATGCTAATTATAATCTTAGTCATGTGTTCTAATTTTGTTTGCCTATTTGTAAATGTTATATATATATAAATATATCGATATATATATACATATAGATATATATATCTATATACATATAGATATATATATATAATAAGGTTTTTTTTCAAAATTAAACAGAAAACACATAAAATACTTTTAATAAGCAAATAAATTAACATTTTAGAAGTATCATAATAACAGCATGCATATCCATATTAATAATGCATGCTCCAAGAAGATAAATCTAATAGCTTGTTCACATTCTATAGATAAAACACATAGATAAAACCTATCTGTTCTTTTATAGATGGTTCCATGCTAAAGACACCTTCAGTGCACGAAGGAGAAGAAATGGAAAGCAGTAGCTAGAAAAGAATTGTACCTATTGTCATATGATGTTTACATGCCACTAATGTATTCCATTTGGATTTGGGGTAGGGATTACGGCAGAAAAATGCAGTTGTAAGTTTTTTATTTAACACAATAATACAGATAATCAGTTTTCATGGAACAATACACTAAAGAAAACACATTATTGTAAAAAGAAAGTAATGGGGCATTTACACCACTTATACGTGACTGTAAACTGACAGTTGAAAACAAATAATTAGGATCAATCAATTTTTGATCAGAGCATACACAAACTTCTAGTGCCTAGCTTGGTCTAGAGTTTCCCTCTAGCGCCAACTTTCACTATTTATTTTGCAGGTACACAATTAGTATGTTAGCACACAAGTTACCTTCTCCAAATGTTTTTGTTATTTCCTGCTTTACAGTTTATATAAGCAACACAACTGCTTACATGTTTTAGCCCTACGGGGTCTTAGTCATAGCTTGCTATTCTTTGTGAGCTGCCATCCTGCTGGATGCTGCTTCTTGATGTTCCTGCAGAATCAGCTGGACCCCTGAGCACTGGCCCTGATATCCTGTTTTAGGTTGGTTCCTTTTCCTGGCAGGGTCCTGTGGAGCAACCCTTGTATGTGCTAGTAAGCTGTGTGTGCCTCCACAAACACACAGGCACAGAAAGGCAAGCCATTCCCCTACCTACTCCTCCTACCTTTCTTCTCCAAGCTAGTAGATGGACAGCTGCTGGAGATTGTTCTGTCCCTTGTGATCTTGTACTGTACAGGATGTTCAGGGAAGTTAAACTGAGAGAGTTGGAAGCAGATTTTCAGAAATATGTTTGGACAAAAATGTAAAGAAATACTTTGCTGGGCAATGTATATTTTTTGATCTGGATATGTTACTGAAAAAATGTTTGAGAGTTTAACACTACTTAAAGTGTGGGGTGTAATGGGAGGCTAGAGTGGTGTACCTCAGGACTGAGACACAATGGGGAAATTTATCAAAATTGGAGCAGACAGAATCTGTAGCAGTTGCCCCTGGCAACTATATAACTATAGCCATAGCTGCT
>NW_017306754.1:414486-420450 GCF_000935625.1 Nanorana parkeri | reverse complement strand
TTGTCTGATAAGGGAGGTTGTCTGAATCAAGGTAAAAGTTATATCTCTGCACTGCTGCTCTTCCCTTAGCAACTTCTATAAACAGTACTGATACCTAGTAGTTTACTATGTTAACATCTCTGCTGCTGCTGGTCCTTAATTTAGACATACTTTATATTACGATCAATTACACTATTATCCCAATTGACATTGCCATGTGCCACAGAGAGAGGTTGCTAGGGAATGCCATCGAGATCTTGTTTTGGGCCACATAAACGGTACTTACACCCTTGCACATATGCAAGGTAATTTGTTAAGCCCCTTTGTGTAAATCATTGTAATATTTTTAGCTTTTAGTTGATTTTTTAAATGCACTTAATGCAGCATTTAAACTAATGAAAATGTCTTCTAAAATAGTCAGTAGCTTTCTATGGCACTGTACATGCAGTGCTTTGTGTGACTAAATTAACCCTATCATTTATGTAAAAATTCCCAGTAATGCATACTCTGCTAAATACATACTGTACCTTTCCTGCTGCCCATGCCCATGCCACGAACACTGCCTTGATCCAAAGGAATGCTCCCTTAAACTCCATGGTAGTCAATCTCCTGGATCCTGTCGGATGGGCAATTTCTGCTTTTTTTCTTTAAGCAGTTTTACACATATTGATGTGTGTTACCAATTCTTGAGACAGAATGGGTGCTGGTTTTTTACTCCAAATCGCTATAGCATATAGCAGTGATTTTGAATGACGACCATGCCACAGTAGTATAAATTGAAAATCAGACCAGTCGTAATGTCTTTTATAGTGGAATTAAGTTATTTCGTGAATATGGACTTTTCATACCTACCAAACCGCTATGTTGGTGGCCCCTAGAGCTTGTTCTTGGCTACATTAGTGCCTGCCAAACAAAATTCCCAAGAGAGCCACTGGAATATAGATTCAATTCTTTTTAGCTAAGTCTCTTGTATTGTAAATGTACAATGCTTAGCAGAAATTGATTTTCAGGGGCAGTAGTGCAAATGATGCTAACACAAATAACTAGTAACCGGCAAGGTGCAAAAAGCAATAGTTTTCACTGATTGTTATAATAACAGCTGTTTGCAGCCTTAAACTAGGACACACTTATACAACACATATACGAACAATCTAGGCTATTATTCCTTGTACAAAACACAACCATCAGTAACAATGGGAATAAAACCCATTGAAATAACTATTGTTCATGGATCGAACAATTGTGAATAAAAAGGATTCATATTTAACGTATATCGTTCATTGAAAATGGACCTTCTTATTTTCTTCCACTTCAGAAATCAAGTGCATGTAGGCCAAAAATGTTTTTTTAAGTGTTGGACAGAGTGAGGAAATGTTTAACCCTTTCACTTCCCGGTCCCGCAATCCACTTTTATTCTGAAGTGGCCAGACCATTTTTGAAATTTTTCACATACAGCTTTCAGAGTTAGTAAAAGACACCCAAGACATACATTTCTGAAAGCACAGGACAGCTAAAACAGAACGTTGGTGCTACTTATTTTGTAGGCCCCGTGATAGTTTTGCGAATGTTTATCAAAATTATATTTTCAATAAAAATACACTAATATCATTTAAAGCACATACAAAAAACATAACTTCCTACTAAATCTAAAAGATACAATCCTATTGAATTAATAAATAACAAATATTTGCAAACTTTGGTGCATGCTTTGTAGTACCTCTGGGAGGTGCATTAGTGTAAAGCAGCCAGTGCTCCAAGCTCACTCCTGTGATGGACTAGAATCTAATGTTTAGTTTACTAATTTGTATTGATGTTATAGTCTATCATAGGAAAGAGTCTTGGAGAGGTGGCTACTCTTCAAAACACACACAGGGACCATGGGGAACATAAGTAGCCACCCTCCAGAAGGAAGGACAGTGTCAGCACCAATTCAGAGATGATTTGAGGAACTACAGCTCAGTGATACACAGATACATTTTTGGTAATAATTAGGGGACTTGAATGCATTTTCAAGATTTAACTCCTAACTTTAGTGTCACTTTAAAAGACAACATTATTTGCAAATGCCAGCATCCTGAAACAAGGTGGGTCAATTTTGTTGTGCTTCTTCAGCGAGCAGGTTTTGCTATATAATTGCAACACCTAGCAACCTCAACTCTATTTCCAGATTCAATAAAATCTCATACTCTGGAGCTGAAAAATCATTATGGAAACCCAATTTCAGCTATTAAATATACCTCTTTGAGGCTATGGTCTAGGTATGGATAACTAAAGTAATTGCAACATTTGCATAGTTTTAAAAACATTTGCAGCATGTTAATTAGAGAATGTTTTCACCTATAAAAACTTTCCTTTGCAGTGTTCAGTATACATTTACCAAATGTTAACCTTATTTCACGATTAGGAATAAAAAAAAAATCCTGCTTGGGACATCAAAATTTTACTAAATTCCTATGAAAACTGGTCACCTTGTAATATGCAGCCACCTGGCCGGTATGTATGTAATGTACAATTATTATGCAATAAAACATCATTCTAATATGTAGAAACCAGTCCTCCTTAGACATTTTCATTAGTCTAATAATCCTTGTGAAACAGTCTTGAAAACCAAAGCAGCTTTATGTCCCTGCTTCAATAGAGACTACGTTCAGATTAACTTAACACATTTGTCATTAGCACAAATTAAACCTAAAACTATAAGCTTTAACTTCTGTACCTGCTCTTTTTCAGCAATCCATAAGATAATCAGTTACAAATGGATTCTGCTCTGAGCAGATCAAGTTTTAACTCTTGAAATGAGTCTAAACCCAAGAACAGAAATGTAATATATTGCAGCTTACCAGTCCTTATGTTACCTTTTTTTAAAGATATGAACATTTGCTGCAAGTACAGAAATATACAGGTTGCTCCTGACAAATTTAGGGGACTATTCACAAAGCTGACGAAGGATCTAGCCGTAACTTCTGCTGATCCTTTGGCTAGCTTCAGCCCCAGGACCCCTTCGGTTCAGTAGAACCGAAGGGCTGCTGTACGGGCTATTCACTATAGCCCGTACAGCTCCCGAAGTTGGCCAAGCGGCTCAGTCGAGCCGAAGGCATATGCCTCGACTGGCCAGCAGATAGCCTGCTACTGACAGCTGGGCGGAGCCAGCCGTCATCTCACTGGCTGGCTCCAGCCACTTGCAGAGACAGATCAGCATCCCCTGGTCCCGCTGAACTGCCATTACTCTCCCGGACGCTCCGGGAATCTAGCGACTCCCGGCCGCCCGGGAGAGAAACACTTTCTCCCAGAAAGGTTTACTCTGCTCAATCGAGCAGAGTAAACCTTTCCCTGCTGTTTTTTTCTTTTTTTTTCTTCAGAAAAAAAACAGCATAGGAAGGCATAGCTACATTCCTATTGACTATTTCACTTTGTGAAAGCCAATAGCAAACTAGCTATTGCACACGCCCACTGCTACTGTCAATCAGCAGAGGGGATCTGAAGTCCTCCATCAGGTCCTCTCTAGTGATTGACAGCAGCAGAGGGCGGGTGCAATAGCCAGTTTGCTATTGGATATTGCAAATTGAAATAGCCAATAGGACTCTATCTATGCATTCCTATGCCATTTTTTTTTAAATTCTGACGGCAGCAGCTGTCAGAATACTAAAAAAACAAGAAACTTGCAGATAGCAAGGAAGCTACTGCTTACTCTGCTATCTGCCATCATTTCAGGGGGGTTCTCTCTCCCACCTGCATTACAATGAGAGTTTAGCAGAGCCGGAGGTGATATGAAAGCTGACTATGCTGAGCTCTCATGGTACTGACAGTTCAGCGGCCCCTGGTTACCTGGTACCATGAGAACTCAGCAGAGTCGGCTTTCAAATCACCTCCGGTTCTGCTAATCGTCTTCTATTTTTTTTTCTACTTTTTAAACTGTTTTCTATTCTGCTCGGTACCACAGAGGTAACGAGCAGAATACCGCTCGGCGGCATTCAGCTATTCACTCACTGCGGTTCGGCCCCTATGAGAATAGGCCGAACAGCAGCGAGCAGCCTGCCGGAGGTTCGGCTCAGCCGATCCAGATGCTGGATCGGCTGAGTCGAACTCATTCTGCACTTAG
Organism: Nanorana parkeri; assembly: GCF_000935625.1. Taxonomy (NCBI): domain Eukaryota; kingdom Metazoa; phylum Chordata; class Amphibia; order Anura; family Dicroglossidae; genus Nanorana; species Nanorana parkeri. The sequence goes on along the minus strand of NW_017306754.1, from coordinate 416,372 downwards.
GGTTCGCCGAACATGCTGAGCATGTTCGGCCGACCTGAACCCAGCCGCAGCAAGCCGATGTACGGCTGATATCAGTTGGTGTACGGCTGAAATCAGCCGTGCAAGTCTGAAGTGAACAGCCGAACAGCATTTGGCTCACTTCACTTCGGGTTGGTTATTCACACGGCTGCCTACGGCAGTTTTGTGAATAGACCCCTTAATGTCCACGTAACACCATGTGTGCTGAATTGAAAAATCCAAAAATGTTATCAGCTAGGGTGACAATGCTGCTCCTTTATACAGGGCTGGACCGTAGTGTGCGGCCGCCGGACACCTTACACCGGCGCCCGCAACTTCCCCACAAGGTCACCGCTGCCGCCCCGAGGCCGGGCCTCGGTGGCCTTGTGGGAAATCCGGGCCTGCCTTTATAGATACAGTGCAATGTATGAGTATTGTCGCCCTAGGACAGGAAATGTATTACTTGCAGAATACAAGAATCACCAGAAAAGGAAAAAAGTAAATGCAGCCACCACATATAAGGACTAGTAAAATGCAATACAATCTCTATCAACTATGTATTGATATATTTTCTATCTATCTCAGAGAGAGGGGCTACAAAAGATCATAAATCAGATCATAATTCATTATCTAGATGATAATCCAATGCCTATGTCTGCAAAGGTGGAATATGACTTAAAAGCCAAACAATGGATGGTGGGAGCATTGCGAAAACATATATAAATTCTTTTTGCGATATGCTATCATTATTTAATATATAAGAGTGCACTGCACTATAAATGCCTTGAAAACTGTATAATAAGCAGAAATAACACAACAATAAATGTGCAAAATAGCAATAAATGTGCAAAATGCATCAACATATACAAAAAAATATATCTCCATTATACTATACAGAATTTGTAACCAGTAAGTACCATACACATTATTTAAAGATGAAGTCTTACAAAAAATATTAAATTTTTATTTTATCTGCCAAGGGCCCAAATGCATATTGCACTTGATCTTATTTGAATCGGTGGTAGAATAAAATCACCTCTTTTTATGGTAATGCTGGCTGTAACTTCACACAATCTGAAGTTTAAAATAAGGGCATTTCTGTGGGGAGAGGTACAACCAGCACTAAGCCCCCACCCCCTCTCTTAACTGACTGTATATGTATACTATTGTATAATACTGCATGTATGCTATGTATACTACCATACTATTATGATAAAAAATTTGTACAACAGGGCTATGTAATAGAGTCAACAGCTGCTAGAAAACATACAGGGCAGTGGCAGCTCTACCACCCAGTCCCGACATTGCTGATCATTTCTCCATTAAAGATCATTCAGCACTACAAGGCTGTGTGATTTATCTACCCGGGCTGCTTTAAGTACACAGCCCCAGCAGATCATAACCCTGAGCTGAACATTCTTTCATACAAGATCACTTAGTGCTGCAGGGCTATGTGATTTATCACATCCACACTATGACATAGCCATGATCGCATTTGGCCTAGGATGTCGCTCAGGATCCCTGGTCAGTTATTGTACAAACAGAAGCAGGCTGAGGGTCTCTTAAGATCTGCAGATGATGCTTGATGATGCTCTCCAATGAGCACTCTCATCTTTTCTTGATATTTATAACAACACAAAATATGTACTATAGCAGTTCTAGTATTGAAAAATGTGCCACTATAGCTAGAGTTGCCTTCCAACCAGTTAAGACCCCATATTCCATATTTTGTTTTTTTTTGTTTTGAAAACTAATGCCCAATCATACTTGCAGTTTATATCAGCAAAATACATTTCAGATGCTAGAATTCAGAAACTGTATTACAAAAAGATTAATTTTTTTGCTTTTGGAAAGCAGCCACAGCTTGACTAGAAAAGCCTACCCCCCCC
>NW_017306754.1:413596-414325 GCF_000935625.1 Nanorana parkeri | reverse complement strand
ACCTGTCAGCATTCTGTAGAGAAGGACCCTTTCTCTGTGTGGAAGCAGTGGTTTCTCTGCAGAGGTCCTATATACCTGTTGCTGAGTCCGACCTATAGCTCTCCAATCAGCAAAGACATGTTCTCTACTGAATGGAGAGCTATAGCTTTGACTCGAAAGGTTTTTTTTGGACCTCTGCAGAGGGTCCTTCTCTAGAGAATGCTGATGGGGACAGGCTATTCTACTTAAGCCGTGGCTGTTTTCTAAAGAAAATAAACTGATTTTGACAACTTTAGTTTAGATTCACCTGGACAATATCTAGCCGATTTAAACAGTTTGAACTTAATTAATCTTTTATTTATGTTTTTCTTCACCCATTAGTTTTGTGCAAAACTTTCTCTAATCCAAATAAAAAATAAAAGTACATTTTATACCGGTATTGCATTTTGTGCTGCTTTGCCTAACAGATATACATAAAAAATATACCTATGCATTACTTTGTATCCTTTTTTACTTCATCCTGCAATCTTTCTGCTTCAGTTTCGCCATATATGAGCACATCTCCCTTACCACAAGGCTTCAATGATAAAAATAAATCTTGCCCTCGGTATCAACATAATATCACTGCTAAATTGTCATCAATTTACATGACATCTAATTATTGTAAAAATGAATGTATAGCACCGTTTCCCTAGGGGAGTTTTCCATCTGAAGTTATTTAGCGCGGGAAAGTGTGTGTGTGTGTGGGGG
>NW_017306754.1:408135-408805 GCF_000935625.1 Nanorana parkeri | reverse complement strand
ACCTGTCAGCATTCTGTAGAGAAGGACCCTTTCTCTGTGTGGAAGCAGTGGTTTCTCTGCAGAGGTCCTATATACCTGTTGCTGAGTCCGACCTATAGCTCTCCAATCAGCAAAGACATGTTCTCTACTGAATGGAGAGCTATAGCTTTGACTCGAAAGGTTTTTTTTGGACCTCTGCAGAGGGTCCTTCTCTAGAGAATGCTGATGGGGACAGGCTATTCTACTTAAGCCGTGGCTGTTTTCTAAAGAAAATAAACTGATTTTGACAACTTTAGTTTAGATTCACCTGGACAATATCTAGCCGATTTAAACAGTTTGAACTTAATTAATCTTTTATTTATGTTTTTCTTCACCCATTAGTTTTGTGCAAAACTTTCTCTAATCCAAATAAAAAATAAAAGTACATTTTATACCGGTATTGCATTTTGTGCTGCTTTGCCTAACAGATATACATAAAAAATATACCTATGCATTACTTTGTATCCTTTTTTACTTCATCCTGCAATCTTTCTGCTTCAGTTTCGCCATATATGAGCACATCTCCCTTACCACAAGGCTTCAATGATAAAAATAAATCTTGCCCTCGGTATCAACATAATATCACTGCTAAATTGTCATCAATTTACATGACATCTAATTATTGTAAAAATGAATGTATAGCACCGTTTCC